>NC_057807.1:557158796-557185088 GCF_018294505.1 Triticum aestivum
TGCCCGCGGTTATGGGCAGATGGGAATTTGTTAATGTCCGGTTGTAGATTACTTGAACTAAACTTAATTAAAATGAATCAACCGTGTGAGTTACCGTGATGGCCTCTTCTCGGCGGAGTCCGGGAAGTGGACACGGTGTTCGAGTTATGCTTGCGCAGGATGTTCCTTTAGCTTCTCGCTCGTGCTTCGCCTTCTCTTCTCGCTCTCTTTTGCGTATAAGTTAGCCACCACATATGCTAGTCGCTTGCTGCAGCTCCACATATATTTGCCTTATCCATTCCTATGAGCTTAAATAGTCTTGATCGCGTGGGTGTGAGATTGCTGAGTCCCTGTGGCTCACAAATACTACAACTCCAGATGCAGGTCCAGGTGTTTCTGCTCCAGTTGACGATTACGAGCTCAAGTGGGAGTTCGACGAGGACTCTCAGCGATACTACGTGTCTTTTCCGGATGATCAGTAGTGGTGCCTAGTTGGGGTTATCGATTCAGGGCCTTGTCGCATGTTGGGGGTCTTTTCTATTTTGGCACCGTAGTCGGGCCATGAGTGATTTGTATGATGGATGTTATTTATGTACTCTGATGTGACGTGGCGAGTGTAAGCCAACTATGTTATCTCCCCCTTTTATTATATATTACATGGGATGTTGTAATGATTGCCTGACTTGCGACATTGCTTTCAATGCGGTTATGCCTCTAAGTCGTGCCTCGACACGTGGGAGCTATAGCCGCATCGAGGGCGTTACATCAGGTCAGCAATCTCCGATTCAAATTGACTTATGGTGACCTGCATTGACACCAGGTTCTGGTAAGGATTATAAGGTATCATTAAAAGTCTCAAGCACCTTACAAGTAAAGATACTTGACACTTGGGGGCTAATGTATGTTGAAGAATTGTAAACCTTCTCTTGTCGGGTCACATATATTAAAAAGTCTCAAGCACTTTACAAGTAAAGATACTTGACACTTGGGGACTAATGTGTCAATTCAAACTTTCATGCTATCAACGGGTTAAAAGTATTCACTTTAAACTGGACAAACTAACAGTATGTAGATTTCTAAGTCTATAGCATATTCATTCATAAGTGATAGACTTGGGGGCTGGTACAGTAAGTAAGGTTCGGGAAAAGTTAAAGTTATACCTCAGATTCATGTTGTATTTGCTTCACCATGTCAATTTCCAGGTCACGACTGTTGTGCACTTGGTTCAGATAACCTGAGACTATATCACCAATGCTTAGGTGAGCATAATCAGTGATATCTTCTTTAGCTTTCCGACGTTGGGCAAACTCCTCCTTGGCCGTGCACTGAGCAAGAACAGTAGGCTGGCCCGGTTCAACATATTGGTTTTTCAGAAACATAACTTCTGGATTAGTTGTCTTGACCGGGCTATGAATTTCTGGGTTATCAGAATTGTGGACAACGTCTTCTGTAGGCGGGTCAGAGGTTGACACTGGAATATCAAGAGCCGGTTCAGGCGGTGGCTGATGAGTGGAGCCGTCAGGAACGGATGAGTCAATTGCCGATTCAGGGACCACCGGGTCTTGGGATGACTTATTCTTCTTTTCCCTCTTGCTGGGCTTCACTTGAAGGCTGTCAATCAAAGTGGAAGGATGAGTATCAACGTATAAGTATGGAAAAACTTAAAGTAAGAAAGGTTGCATTACCCGGGAGCTGTTTTAAAAACCAGCATGTTTGATTGCATCGACTCGTCGGAAGACGGAGAAGCATACTGATAATTGGAGTCAGATGAATTGAGAGGTTGGCGAATTAGACCCGCCAAAGGAAAAGCAGAATGTAAATCGGAGGTAACCTCGGTTCGACGCTTCCTGGTTACATCAGGTAAGCCAGAGGAGAGTTCAGCGTCTTGAGTGGCCCGAGTCTGCCTCCGGTTCTCAAGCTGTTGTTGCTTCAAAAGAAATTGAGGATCTTGATAAGCAAGTGCATGTGAAAATCTTACTTTCCGGGTCACCCTTCGGATCTTTTGCTTTGGCAAAGGCTCTGAGTCGGAGGAGATTATAGTTACGTCTTCATTAGCTGCTCGCTTGTTCCCCGTATCCTCCTGAAGGGATAAAATGTCAGACAGGTGATAAGAAGGGACTTAAGAAAATTTAAAGATTACCTCTTCCTCATCCGAAGAGCTATCCTCCAATCTGAGTAAGTCGGAGGCGCTGGGTTTCTTCTTCTTTGAGGTTCCTACCTTGGCGGCTTTCCTTTCAGCTTTCTTGGTTGTCCTGGCCTATTTGGCAGCTTCATGGTCATATTTGACCTTCCAGAAGTCATCACCGGCCTGTGGAAAAAGTTAAAGAATTATGAGTATCAAGAAAGGTATAATATATCCGTAACATTTGTTACGATTGATAACTTACCGCAGGGGCCAGGTTATTCTTGCAAAATGGAAGTAAGCCGAAGGCGTTGCTCGTCATAGTGCCCTCCTTCAGCAGTGACTGGGTTGTAGCATCCACCACATCATCTGGTAAGTCGTCAGGGCTATGGCTTAGCGGATCATTCTTTTCTCCAGTATAAGTACACATTAAGCCGGGACAGCGGCTTAATGGAAGTATACGCCAAGTGACCCAGACACGGACCAGATCGATGTTGTTTAAACCATTTCCCAATAGAGCTATAATCTTCTTGATGGTGGAATTAAGAGACACGCGTCCAAGAGTTGTCAGCTTGTCTGGTAGCGGATGATTAGACTCAAGGCGCAGGGTGCGAAAGCCGGGTAGAGGTTTTTCATCAGCCGGAGAAGTGTCCTCACGGTAGAACCATGTCTGGTTCCAGGATTTGGGGTGACTCGGCAACTCAGCATAAGGGAAAAGACAGTCTCTCCGTCGCTGGATTGAGATGCCGCCAAGCTCAAGACTGGGCCCGTTTGCACGTTCATTTTGCCGGTTCATGTAAAAAAGTTCCCTGAACAATAGCAGACTTGGCTCCTCACCCAGGTACACCTCGCAGAAGACTTGAAAATTACAAATATTTGACACGGAATTGGGTCCGATGTCCTGAGGTCTAAGGTCAAAGAAATTCAAAACCTCCCTGAAGAATTTTGAGCCAGGAGGAGCAAATCCACGGCTCATATGATCCGTAAAAATTATTACTTCCCCTGCTTTGGGATGAGGCTTTTCTTCAGATGGGTCGGGGGCACGGTAAGACATGACATCCTTTTTTGGCAGATGCCCAGACTTCACAAACTCAGCTAGTTTGCTATTGGTAACTATGGATGGAACCCAATTGCAAGTTACAGGGGCCTTGGTAGCTTTAGGAGCCATCACAGCAATTGGCCTCTGGAAAAATAAGAAGATCCGGTTCAATTTTAACCCGGGAAAAAGATTCTAATTATTCAAAGTGGCGGCTTAATAAGGGGCCTAATGATGTAAGGATGACTGTGCAACAATACTTAAGCCGCTACAAGTATCAAGTGCAGTTCACAATTTTTTCCGGGTCATGAGGAGCAATTAAAGTTCTGTGTCATTTAAGTCGGACACCTAGACGGTTGTATTTTTGAGCATTTACCAGAAGAGGTTTTCCGGGCGATAAAAGCAAGTTTCACAGATAACAGTTATTACTCTGGATCAAAATATTGCTTTGAAAGGAAATTTTCTAGACCTAAAACGAGGCAGAGAAGTTCATGCACTCGAAGAGGGTTCCTGAACAAGGGAAAGGAGATCTATTTTTATGCAAGATCAACACGAACAAACACCGCAGCAGTTCTACGTGGTTTTCACGATCTAAACAGGGCATTGGAAGGAACTAGCGAGGGTTTGGTGTCGGCCAGTGATGAACACCGACGAACTCGATAAGGACCTAATGCAGATCTGAGAAAGGGAATGAAAGGAACTCACAGATGCAGATGAGCTGTTGAGGTTCGCCGTAGATCTCTGGTCAAGGTCAGGTCGATGCAGCGGCCTGAGTCGATGAAGATGAGGGAGTCAATGGCGACAGCGGCGGAGCTCGAGTGGCAGAGAGGAGAGGAAGAAGACGACTGGGGAAAAGACCTAGGTCGCCCTATTTATAAGGGAAGGCTGAACGAGAGGGCGCGAAAGATGAGGAGATCACATTTATTATCCAGCGGCTCTGGCACCTCGATTCTCGGGATGGTCAGTAAAGACAAAGATCCATTGAAGATATGACGAAATAAAAATAAGTTTTATTGAAGATGACATCACGGTGATTTAACCCGGATCCAGATGATGACGTCACGGCGGGTAAAAATTCTTCGTGCAAGACAAGAGACTGCAGGACAGTTCATAAGGTATTTTAAGATTGACATGAACAGGTTCAAATCAATCTGGGGCCTAATGTTGGGGATACAACTATTTGTGTAAGCCGCCCAGGAGGGGCCGGGTTACGCAAAGAAGACTCACCAGAGAGAAGCCCAAGACCAAAGTATGAAGATGGCGGTTCATAGAGAGCTTAAGGCCCGCAGGCGACTTAAGGCCCATTGTAATAAATCGCTGTAATAATATTACTTGTGTCATAAGGTAGACTTAACTAGTCACCGAGCCGGACATTGTTTATAAGCCGGCCGGGATTCTGTAAGCCACCGGGCGTCGACCCGTGTATATAAGGGGACGACCCGCTGGCGGCTTAGGGCAAGAAACAAATCATCGAGAGCCAGGTGTCGGTGTCAAAACCGGCGGATCTCGGGTAGGGGGTCCCGAACTGTGCGTCTAGGCGGATGGTAACAGGAGACAAGGGACATGATGTTTTACCCAGGTTCGGGCCCTCTTGATGGAGGTAAAACCCTACGTCCTGCTTGATTAATATTGATGATGTGTGTTACAAGAGTAGATCTACCACGAGATCAAGGAGGCTAAACCCTAGAAGCTAGCCTATGCTATGATTGTTGTTCGTCCTACGGACTAAAGCCATCCGGTTTATATAGACACCGGAGAGGGCTAGGGTTACACAGAGTCGGTTACAATGGTAGGAGATCTACATATCCGTATCGCCAAGCTTGCCCTCCACGCCAAGGAAAGTCCCATTCGGACACGGGACGAAGTCTTCAATCTTGTATCTTCATAGTCTTGGAGTCCGGCCGATGATGATAGTTCGGCTATCCGGACACCCCCTAGTCCAGGACTCCCTCAGTAGCCCCTGAACCAGGCTTCAATGATGACGAGTCCGGCGCGCATATTGTCTTCGGCATTGCAAGGCGGGTTCCTCCTTCGAATAATTTATAGAAGATTATGAACACCAGGATAGTGTCCGGCTCTGCAAAATAAATTCCACATACCACCGTAGAGAGAATAATATTTACACAAGTTCAATCTGCTAACGTATTTCGTGGCGTGACGTTACACCACTACCAAGCCTTTACTCGAATTGTTTTTATTGTACCACCTCAGTGTGTTTAGCGAAGCGGTTTCCTTGGCATGTCTTGTCGAAGCAGAGATCGTGTTCCCCTTATTCCGGGGTTCCCATCAATACGGACGTGGGTAACCCAACCGCGCCATTGATTGCGGCGCTTGGGGGATAAGCGAGTTTTATCAGGCCGGTGGGGACGCATGTTTGTGTCTGCCCATATAAGGGGATAAAGATCCAACCCTTTTACCTGCGCCTTCTTCCTCCTTGGCTTATCCATCTTCGCGAACTCGAGCTCTAGAGCCCAAGTCCGCACATCTCACCTCAACCTCCTCCAACTATGTCCAGAGCGGGAGGCAAGTGGATGGCCTCCTCCGTCATGGAGGGGCAGATCCAGAAGCTGCGTAGCGCCGGATACTTGTCCAGCAACATCGCGCACCGGCTCCCCGACGAGGGAGAGCTCATCCCCACCCCCAGGCCCCATGAGAGGGTAGTATTTCTTCCCCATTTCCTCCGCGTACTGGGCTTCCCACTCCATCCCTTTGTCCGGGGGCTCATGTTCTACTATGGCCTGGATTTCCATGATCTGGCCCCGAATTTCATTCTCAACATCTCGGCGTTTATCGTCGTGTGTGAGGCCTTCCTCTGCATCCAGCCCCACTTCGGCTTGTGGCTCAAGACCTTCAGTGTCAAGCCGAAGGTTGTGAAGGGCAGCCAAGCGGAGTGCGGAGGCGCCATGGTGGGCAGGATGTCCCACGTTACTTGGCTTGAGGCACTTTCGTGGAAACCATCAAGGGGTGGCAATCGTGGTGGTTCTACATCACCGAGCCGCGTGACCCTGAATGGGCAGCGGCCCCCGAATTCAGATCTGGCATCCCCACACGGCTCACCTCCTGGAAAGAGAGCGGCCGGACTTGGGGTGATTCGGAGGAGCTGACCGGACTCCAAGCCTGTATCCAAAAGCTAGTGGACAAGAAGCTCAAGCTTGTCAACGTAGTCCAGGTCATGCTCATTCGCCAGATTCTCCCGTGCCAACGACGGGGCTTCAACATGTGGGAGTTCGATCCGGCGCAGCACCAGACTTTGAGCGGGCTCTTCGACACTACGTATGAAGATGTCTGGAGGTGCTGTTCAAGGGCGCCGAGGCTCCCGCATCCACTACCGAAGATCGCGGATTCAGCTCGCAGCGTCCGGCTGACGAGGTAAGTGATTTTGTCCTTAACAGGACGTCTGTTTTCCATAGTTTGACTCTATGCGGGATCTAAACTCCCTTTCCTTTGACAGGGCTTGCTGAAGAAGGCCGAACAGACTATCTGTCTGGCCACATTACCAGAGGACCCAGCGGACGCCCGCCTAACGGGGCTGCTGGCTCCGGCACCCCACGTGGTGCCGGAGAAGAAGGCCAAGAAGAAGGCCACGGCACCCGAAAGAGTTCCCATTTTCAGGTGCTATCGGATGATGACTCCGAGGCAGACTCCTCTCACAAAGGTGAGGAGGAGAAGAAAAAAGCCTCTCCCCCAGCGGGGGGAGGGAGGAAAAGGAAGGCCTCCCAACGAGGGAGGCCGAAGGGTCCAAGAAGGGAAAAACTCTTTCCCCGGACTGCTCTGCCAACGCCAGTGACGACGACGAGGACTGGCCCCCAAGGGCCAAACCCCTGGAGAGATCGTAAGTATCCGGACTACCGAATAACTTCATGGTTTTCCTTTTCGCCACGTAATGTCTTTCTAATGCCGCATACAACCCTGCAGTCCGCCCAAGGATGATCTTCCCGCTTCGTCGATCGGGTCCTTAGGGGCGTCAGATATGGATTCTCTTCCGACCGCCTCCACCCCCCGTGATGCGGATGATGCCGAGGTGGGATCCCAGGATGGGACCCACCAGGAGGAGGAGGCCCCGGAGGTGTCGCAGGACAACCTCCCGGACTTTGCACCGGACTCGGCCCCGGAACCCATAGTGGCTCCGGAGTCCGGCGGGCGGCCCCTTCGTAAGAAGGGAAAGACCGTGACGCCGGCAGCCTCTGTCCAACCGGAGGCGCCGGATAGCTTGCTGGAGGCGCTCAATGGCGCCTCCATCAAAGAGGAACACCGCACTGTTATGAGTGCGGTGATTCAGAAGGTTCAGCTTGCCAAGGGCGGGCTGACCGAAGCCTGCAGCAGCCTTCTAACAGGATTTGAGGTAAGAATTTTGATATATGTAAAATAGTACCACATAGACAGTAGCCCCTGATGCTCGGTTCGGTGTTCGGAAAGAAAAGCCGGACTGAGGATCTTAAAAGATATACGCAGGAGTCATAAAAAATATGTCAATATGGGATTGCAGGCTGCACTGCTGACCTCTGCCGCACTGACTGCGGAGGTTAATACTTTGAAGCAAAACCTCGAGCGGTCCGAGAACGAGCTCGGCCGTGCCAAGAAGCAGCTCGAGGACAAGGAAGGTGAGTAACACCTTATTAAAATTGTACCTTATAGAAAAGGATTTTGGTTGCAAGAAGAATGACAAGGATAACATGGGAATTGCAGGGGCCACTAACGAGGTGGCGACCCTAAAGGAGGCGGTGGCCGCGGCCGAACGTAATGCAGCCGCGGAGCGCACCGATCGAGAGAAGCAGGAGGCGCGGGTGGCGGAGGTACAGCAAGAGCTCCAGGATCTCATGAATAAACATGAGAGCCTGGAGCGTGACTCGAAGACTCGAGAGTCTGAGCTTACAACGGCTCTTGAGAGTGCCAAAGCCGCTAAGGCCGAAGCCTACAAGGCCCTCCAAGAAATCGAGGCGGTGAAGAAAATAGCAGCGGGTAAGGCATTTTTCATGCAAAGTAAGCATGTGAGTGTTAATTACCTGTTGCCTACCCGAATGCGGAGCTCACCAGGAGCGTTCACAGATCTTCCTCGCAGCGTGTCCGATGCTGCCGCGTTCTACCGGGCCGAGGAGGGGAGCTCGACGGAGAAGGTCTTCTGGTCTCAGTATGCTGAGGCCGGTCATCCGGTGCCCCTTAGCGACCAGCTGAAGCAGCTGGTCGAGCTCCACAAGGCGGCCGAACAGGCCCTGAAGGGCCTCATTGTTCGGCTGTGGCCGAAGGAGGCCATGCCTGGGAGCTACTTCTGCCTGGTGCGGCGGCTGGTGGATGCGTGCCCGTGGGTTGAAGTTATCAAGCACTCCGCCTGTATTGAAGGTTCCCGTCGGGCCCTTGCCTGCGCAAAGGTGCACTGGGGCAAGATGGATGCCCAGAAGCTTGTGATGGACCCGCCACCGCAGGGCAAGGAGCACCGCACGCCTGAGATGTATTATAAGAGTGTCCTGAAGGGTGCCCGCACTATTGCGGGTGAGTGCTCCAAAGATGTAATATTTGAGTAGACTCACATTTTGATATCCTGTGCGCTGAAAACTTAGTTCATATGCGCTAAGCAACGCTTGTTGATTTAAAATATTACCTTCTGTGCGGCTGTTTATCAAATCTGAGAGATGGCAAGTCGTCGGCTTCAGCCCCCATGCCACGAGTGTTGGGGTGTTCGGGATAAACTTGAGCACTCTTGTTCCCATTTTTGGGTCCATCTAGGGAGGCGCTCAACACAACGAACAAGGAAATCGGACTTATAATGCTTGAACACTCTCACTTAGCCATAGAATTCTATAATTTTAAATTTCGGTGAAGCCCCTAGTCTTCGGAAGGCCGAATTTGGGGCGCTATCCACGCCTGGGCCGGACAAAAGCCGGCTCCTCGCTCTAAGCGGCATAAGTCTTTAGGGACTCGCAAAAAACCTCTTGAACAGCGACCAGCTCTCGCCTCATCATGACAGTCATTTTTAGCTTTCTCAACTGAGGCGCTCGCCCAGCTCAACTGGGGCGCAATCGCAGTGGTTCTCCCAGTGCTACCTTAGCCGATACAACGGAACGTAAGGTACCAAAACATGGGAGCCGGGCAAACCCAACTATTGACCCAAGACATGATTCGGAGCCGATGCATATAATGCTATAAGTTCGGGGTGCCGCACTTGTGAAAGTGTTCGGACTTATCACACCATGATGCGGGAAACATAAGCCCCTTGTGTATTTAGCCGTACCAAAATGTACGGATGCAACATGTTATAAATGAACATATGTATAAGAAAGAAATGCAATTGGAAGCAAAAAGGTGCTGCATTACTTCTTCAAGAAAAACTGATGTAAATGCAGAATGATACAAATGGTGCGATAAGCAAGGGGTGGGACTATTAAACATGTCCCCCTCCAGGGGTAGGCTGCGGAATGGTGTATAAAACAGATTTAATGCTTGTAATGGAGACCACCTGGATATTCATTGTAGCCTTTCTCCTTCCCTGGCTGTTGCATCGTGAGTTCGGCAGGTCTTCTACCGGACAGGGCCTCTGACGAACGGAGTCCTGTGGGTAAAAAAAATAAAAAGGAAAAATAAAAAAAGAACGACACACTTGAGAGCCCCTGGTGTGGTTGAGCCGTAGTCTGGGCCTATCGTGGTCGTGCCCCTCTCCCCATGCCCATGGTATCTTCAGAGCGTAATGGTGTACGCGAAGGACCTGTCTTGACGTTTTACAGGGGCTGGGGTTGGGGCCGCACTGCTACGCGTGCTCAGAACATGCCAGGTGGTCTTGTTGTAGGTTACTCCGGGCGCGTTTAGCCGTGTCCGGTCGCTTAACGGCCGGACTCGAGAATTGCCTTAAGAGGCTGCACTGTACTTCTGTCGCGAGAGCTGCTGTGTGTTCCTCCGTTCGGAGAGAGCGTTCAGTGTTTCCGTTGACCGTGATGACTCCTCGAGGGCCTGGCATCTTGAGCTTGAGGTATGCGTAGTGCGGCACCGCGTTGAACTTTGCAAACGTGGTACGTCCGAGCAGAGCATGATAGCCACTGCGCAACAGAACTATGTCGAAGATTAACTCCTCGCTTTGGAAGTTATCCGGGGATCCGAAGACCACTTCCAGTGTAAATGAGCCTGTACAATTGGCTACTACACCTGGTATGATGCCTTTAAAGGTCGTCTTGGTAGGTTTAATCCTTGAGGGGTCTATGCCCATTTTGCGCACTGTATCCTGATAAAGCAGATTCAGGCTGCTGCGGCCGTCCATCAGGACTCTGGTGAGGTGAAATCCATCAACGATTGGGTCTAAAACCAATGCGGCGAATCTGCCGTGGCGGATGCTGGCGGGGTGGTCCCTTCGGTCAAAATTGATCGGGCAGGAGGACCATGGATTGAACTTCGGGGCAACTGGCTCCATCGCGTATACATCCCTGAGTGCACGCTTCCGCTCCCTTTTGGGTATGTGTGTTGCGTATATCATGTTCACCGTCCGCACCTATGGGGGAAAACCCTTCTGTCCTCTATTGTTCGGCGGTCGAGTCTCTTCATCGTCATCGCTATGCAGCCCCTTGTCATTGTTTTCGGCAATTAACTTGCCTGCCTGCTTGAATACCCAACAGTCCCTGTTGGTGTGGTTGGCTGGCTTTTCGGGGGTGCCGTGTATCTGACACGAGCGGTCGAGTATTCGGTCCAAATTGGACGGACCCGGAGTAGTTCTTTTGAATGGCTTTTTCCGCTGACCGGGTTTAGAGCCTCTGAATCTGGCATTGACTGCCGTATCTTCACTATTATCACCGTTAGTGTGGCGTTTGTTTTTGTTGCGACGCGACCTGCCATTACGGTCCTTGATATCCGAACTGCCAGAATTTTTGCTGAGGTTGTTGCTGCGTGCTAGCCAGCTGTCCTCACCCGCGCAGAAGCGGGTCATGAGTGATGTGAGGGCTGCCATGGATTTCGGCTTTTCCTGTCCCAGGTGCCGGGTAAGCCACTCGTCGCGGATGTTATGCTTGAAGGCCACAAGGGCCTCCGCATCCGGATAGTCGACGATTTGGTTTTTCTTGGTTAAGAATCGTGTCCAGAATTGTCTGGCCGATTCGTCTGGCTGCTGAATTATGTGTCTTAGGTCATCGGCGTCTGGAGGTTGCACATACGTGCCTTGGAAGTTATCGAGGAATGCGGCTTCCAAGTCTTCCCAACTCCCGATTGACTCTGTTGGCAAGCTGTTAAGCCAATGCCGGGCTGGTCCTTTAAGTTTGAGTGGGAGATATTTGATGGCGTGAAGATCGTCACCGCGGGCCATGTGGATGTGGAGGAGATAGTCTTCGATCCAGACCGCGGGGTCTGTTGTGCCATCGTAAGATTCAATATTCACGGGTTTAAACCCTTCGGGGATTTGATGATCCATTACTTCATCTGTGAAGCATAGTGGGTGTGCGGCGCCTCTGTACTGGGCGATATCACGACGGAGCTCAAAAGAGCTTTGTCTATTTTGTTCGGCCCGGCCGGACTTACTGTGTCCGGCGCGACGGTTGTCGTCATGTATCATGGGGCACCCACGCGATCCATAGATCGATCTTGAATGTCTTGCCTTATCGTCCAATATATCTCGCAAGTCCGGAGCGTTCCCCTGTGGCCTTGTGCTTTTCGAGCGATGCTGGGGTACGGTTCTAGTGAAGGGCCTAGGGGCCTCTCTGTCGCGACCACGGGGTGGTCGGTCAGCCGTATTGTCTGCTGGTGATGCAGGTTCATACGCCTCCTCCTCTAATCGGGGGAGCAGCTTGCGTTTCAGGTAGCTTTTGGAGGGGCGCTCGAGCTCATGCTCTTCGGCCGCGAGGACTTCAGTCCATCTGTCGGCTAGCAGATCTTGATCAGCTCTAAGCTGTTGCTGCTTTTTCTTGAGGTTGTTTGCCGTGGCCATAAGCCTATGTTTAAAACGCTCTTGTTCGACGGGATCCTCAGGCACGATGAATTCGTCATCATTGAGGCTTGCCTCGTCTCTGGAGGGAGGCATATAATCCTCTACCTCTTCTTCTGCCGCTCTCTCATGAGGGCTGGCGTCTCCGTCCTCCTGTGCTGAATCTTGCTGGAGTGGGTTGTCTTCGGCACTGTCTGGTGTGTTATTATCTCCGGTGCCAGAATCTTCATTCTTGCTGTGGCGGGATTTAGAGCGGCGCCGCTGACGCCGGCGCTTGGGCTGTTTCTTGGAGGGGTCATCCTTCGCTGTTGCTTCGCCATTCCCATCCTTTGGGATATCCACCATGTATATGTCATATGATGAGGTGGCTTTCCAGTGCCCAGTAGGCGCTGGTTCTTGGTTGTCTCCGGCATCGTCGTCCATAACGTCGATGTCTTCGGAGTCGTAGTCTAGCATGTCAGTTAGATCGTCGACAGTGGCTACTAAGTGGGTGGTGGGTGGGCTTTGAATTTCTTCGTTGTCCGCATCCCAACCATCCTGACCGCAGTCCGGCCAAGGCTCTCCTTATAACGAGAGATACTTTAGCGAACTCAAGATGTCGCCAAAAGGTGAGTATTGAAAGATGTCCGCAGCGGTGAACTCCATGATCGGCGCCCGACCGGGATCGGTTGGAGGGGGCGCGGGAGGTTCGGAGTCCGGCAAGGAGTCCGGCACCTCGGAGTCACGAGCTTCATGAGGGACAAGGTCAATGTTCGGCTCTATTGCCGTAGAGGTTGCAGCCCCCGAGGTGGTGTCTAGCCATCCGTCCTCGATCTGCATGGCCGGCTCCGAATTGAAGATCGGAGCGGGCTCGAGTGCGGCCTCCAGGATACTGTCCGGCTGCAGAGCTAGATCGTGCCCGTCGTGACAGTGCGGCGCACTTGGCTGTGGCTCGAATCCATCGAAGATCAAGTCCCCGCAGATATCAGCCGTGAAGTTCAAACTTCCAAATCTGACCTGACGGCCAGGGGCGTAGCTTTCGATCTGCTCCAGATGGCCAAGCGAATTGGCCCGCAGTGCAAAGCCGCCGAATACGAAGATCTGTCCGGGGAGGAAGGTCTCACCCTGGACTGCATCGTTGATGATGATCGAAGAAGCCATCGAACCTATCCGTGACGACACAGAGGAACTCTCAATGAAAGCTCCAATGTCGGTGTCAAAACTGGCGGATCTCGGGTAGGGGGTCCCGAACTGTGCGTCTAGGCGGATGGTAACAGGAGACAAGGAACACGATGTTTTACCCAGGTTCGGGTCCTCTTGATGGAGGTAAAACCCTACGTCCTGCTTGATTAATATTGATGATGTGTGTTACAAGAGTAGATCTACCACGAGATCAAGGAGGCTAAACCCTAGAAGCTAGCCTATGGTATGATTGTTGTTCGTCCTACGGACTAAAGTCATCCGGTTTATATAGACACCGGAGAGGGCTAGGGTTACACAGAGTCGGTTACAATGGTAGGAGATCTACATATCCGTATCGCCAAGTTTGCCCTCCACACCAAGGAAAGTCCCATCCAGACACGGGACGAAGTCTTCAATCTTGTATCTTCATAGTCTTGGAGTCCGGCCAATGATGATAGTTCGGCTATCCGGACACCCCCTAGTCCAGGACTCCCTCACCAGGCATAGTGTATCTCGCTCCCTGGTCATTGAAACATCAATACCAACCCAACTAGACGTAGGCCTTACCTTCACCGTAAGGGGCCGAACTAGTATAAAATATCTCGTGTCCTTTGTCCCGATTAACCCCTTCAAGCTTCCTAGTTGGGATGGCTCCACAACTAAGTCCTTTCACGAGGACATCTGACGTGACAATTCCACGACAGGCTGCGAGCGATTCTGAGTGCGTGCATGCAGCTGCCGTAATTAAGGCAGCTAACTGATGCGAAAAAAGATGCGCTTTAATTGTTGTGGGCTTTTTAAATCTGTGGAATCATTATTGACAAGGAGGGAGATGATTCGAGTGCACTCGTTTGACCACCATGCCGGCGTGCGACCCAGACGGGACAAGACGGCACAGTCATAATTTCAGTTTCTCTAGTTTTCCACGGCAAGCTTGCGCGCTAAGCCATTATGCATTGAATTCCGATGACTGTCGTTCTACCTTCCGCCTATAAGTACTGTTTTCCAGCCTTCTCCGGTGGCACCGTGACCCAACTCGCCATATCCTCATAAGCCCCCACCGGCCCAACGTCGCTCGCCACATCCGCCATGCCCCCACCCGTCCGCGGTAGGCGACGCCGGAGGCGGTCACCGCCGGAACTAGTGTTCGGTTTTTCACCAGAAGGCAGACGAAGGGAGTAGGCATTCTATCTGTCTTTAGATGGCAATGCGGAGATCGAGGAGTTGTTGGAGCACGACCGCCTGGCGGAGGAGCAGGAGTTGTTGGAGCACGACCGCCTGGCGGAGGAGCAGCGTATCACCGATTTGCGCCGCCAGCGGGACATGGAGCAGCAGCGCACCAACGCTCTGAGTCGCGAGCAGAGCGCCCGCAACTGGGCCGACTACGTGGAGGCCGGCGCCCGGCAAATAGCCCTGGAGGCTGTCGGGCACGCACGCGTTCGCGACGCCGACTTTTACTACCAGCTCGTCAATTGGGTTTCCCGATTGGAAGCCGAAGCTTCGGTGGACCACGCCGGCATGGAAAGGGCCAACGCGCACGAGCAACGCGCCCTATCGCACCTCTTGCAAGTCCGAGGCGAGGCGCAGGACGCCGGTGCCGGCGTTTAGCGTGTACCACAGATGGCGGCCGGCATCGTCTAGTTAGCTAAGAGTAAGTTAGTACTTGTACGCTACTAGAGTATTAGTGGGAGTAGATAGTTAACTTGGCTATGATGGTTGTGAATGTGGAAGTTCAGTACTCTATATGTGGATCAGACCTGTTACTTTGCTCTGAATGTTGAACTTTCCGTTTGAACGTATGGAATGGGTTGTTATTTTTTTAAATGGGTTGTATTTGTCCTCCACGGGTTTAGAGGCTGACTTGTGGGACTACCAAGTTGACGCGTACACAATCAGGAGATGATTGTACGTGGAGAGGATGACAGCAGGGACCCGCCAAGGTCATGGCAGTACGCAAGCAAGTGTCTCCTTATTTCAAGCCAATAAAAAAATGGCTCCTCCTAGTGGATTTCTGACATCTGGGTCCCATGCCATTGTCAACGTAGTCAATAAACAAGAGAATTGCACAACGAAAGGCTGACACCAGGGACCCAGCAGCTCGCCTAGTGTCGGGGATATACCCCGCGGAGTAACCCGGCCGGAAGTATAACCTGGCCGGACTTGGCGACTCACTAATGACCCGCCTTGGCTGGACGACATACTAAGTGACCCACCCGATCCTGGCGACTTATGGGTGACCTGGCAAGCGGATCAGAGGAGCGACAAGACCCGGGGGCCTAGGAGGCTCAAGGCCCAGAAGGCCGGCTTACGTTATGGTAGGCTAGCTTAAGAGGAAAGGCGTGAGGAATATCTTCCTTACAAGGAATCAAGACCCGGACTTGTATCCGGCTTGTAGTATAAGATAGGCTAGTCCTAATCCTATTTGGACTCCACATGTAAACCGCCCCTCTAACTTATATAGGGAGGGGAAGGGCTCCCCAAAGAGGGACAAGCAACAAGAACAATCTCTAGGTCTAGATACAAAGAGCCGGCTTGCCAGCGACTCTCTCATGATCATAATGAGACCTAGCCACAAACAGCATGTAGGGTTATTACCGGATGATGTTTCCCGGGGCCCGAAGCTGTCTAAATCCTTGTCTTGCGTGTTGCGTCTCTCGTTTCGATCAACCCCTCTCAAGCTACCACATAGATGTGTTGGCCTCGCGACTAAGTCCTGACACTAAGGACATCTGACGTGTTAATTCCATGACAGTTGGCGCGCACTGTGGGGCTCGTGCACGGTGGTGTTGAGTTTTTGAAGGGATCTTTTTTAGTGTTCGAGAAGTTCGCAATTTTCTGGCTCAACAAAAGCCGTCATGGAAAAATTCATACCAATTCATCAATCAAGAGTGACAAAGTGTTCTGCGGCGGCGGATTGCGAGACAGATATACCGAGGCCGACTCGAAGCAATCCTGCACTATGGTCAAATCGTCGTAATCCTTTATTTTTCTCCAGCAGGCCAAGCTAGGTACACGCACAGGGACCGGTCCTGCCGCGGTGTCCTCATGAGAAGCCTCAAGATGCCTCTGTTCGTACGAGACAATAGTGACAATCAAACCTCTTCAATTAGTACTTTGCCACGTGATGATCAGGTTGTTCTACAACTCCAAAAAATTTTACTTACCAAACGCTGCTGCATGGGGAGGCGACCAAGATCAAAATTGCCTTTTCAAATTCATATGGGATATACTACCAAAAAAGACTAAAGCTCTCATGTGGTCAGACAATCCATCATTGTGTTGGGTTAGTAAAGTCAGATGATGGGTTTCGAGGTTTACGGCCTCGCCCTGCCGCCCGTTTTAGACCAAAAGACCTCAAGTCTCCACCTCGTTTTCTGTTCCGAGTCGCTGCTGGTTTCTTTGCTCTGCCCGCTACCGAAGCACCTCCGAGCCACGCTGACTCACCTTGTCGTCTGCAAGACAGGCCTCGCTGTCGCGTTCAGCCACCAGGTCGCCCTCATGTTTCTTCTGCCGAAGCCGCTTGTTGTGGCACGTCAAAGCCGCCCGCCCCATTGACCCGGTCCGTCAGTCGCCATCACCGTGTATGAGTCGCTCCCTTGCTGGGTTGAGCCTCCTGCTGGGTCTCACTGCTGCAAGCCGGCCTCACTAGTACCCGGATATGAACTCAGATCCGGAGCAGTTCACTAGTACTCCATAATACTAGCTGAAGGCTACTCCACGTGAAACCCCAAGGACCACTAGCAATTGCACAGAAATCAAGGTTGATTAATCTGGAGTACATGCACCTAAAAAGGGAAACGGAAAAAGTGATGATGCGGTGAAGGAGCATTATTACTAGAAGGGATAGTCCTCTACATAAAATCAGCCAGAAATTCATCTGCCACATTGGTTGTTGAATGAAATTTATCCTCAGGTGATATTTTTCCTGATAAAATTGTTCATGTGGATTAAATCTGTCAACAATTTTTGTACTTTTAATTTGTACATGTTTATGTGCAGGTTAATTTATAAGCGGGAGGCCGCTTCGCCATCCGCACTTTGCCGTTGTACTCGTGGACGCACGTGCCGGTCTACGATGATACACCACGGCCGTGTCCGCTCGAACACTGATGTTGAGCGAACGTGCACAACCTGTGGTCCGATCTACATCAACTCACTGGGACCCCGCCCGCGATTAACTCGTCGTTCGCACGGTTTATCACGCTCGCGGCCGACTCGTCGGTCCGTGCCGCCTTATAATGCCTTGGCTGACTCACCCGTCCGCACCGTCTTACAACGCCATGGACGAATCGCTCATCCACCCTCGCGGACGGTTCACATGTCCGCGCTAGCTTACAAGTGCTGTGGCTGACTTGCTGTCCGCACCAGCTTACAAACGTCGCGGCCGACTCACCCGTCCGCATCGGTTTATCACGATGTGGCCGGTTCATCCGTGAGCGACTTCAACTTCACCTAAACGATCATCAATTCATGGCGGATTATTTCTGGCCTGGCACATCAGGTCATATCCATCTAAAATATATTTTATTGGTACATATTATTTTTTGTCAAAGAGCGGTTTATCTTTGTTTTGGTCTGCAATGTTGTTGATGCAAGGCAATTATTTATGACAAAAAGTGATATTATACCGCGGAGATGGAGGCACACCAACATCTTTTGGCATAGGTGGTCGTCGTTACTCAACGGACTCCCACACCGGCTTACAACGACGTGGCCGTTTCTCGCGACTACGCCGGCTTACAGCAAGGAGACAACTTACCCGTCCGCACGGGCTTACAATGCCACGGTCGGTTCATCTGTCTATGCTGCTTCTGATGTTACGGTCGTCTTTACCGTCAGTCTCTCGTGGCCTGGTCTACATCGACACACCAAACCGCCCTTGTCTGGATGAGCTGTTTATTGAGTATGAGCAAGTCACTACTTGGGAAGCCCGGTTTTCTTCCAACAATTTATCATATATTATCAGCCGTCGTCTGCACTGGATGGTTCAATGGGCAGGTGCACAAGTCGCCGCCACTACAGTTTGGTTAACTTCAAACAACCAGTTGGAAGGAACCATTGGTCGAGTTGCTAACACAGCTCATACGGCATCATTTATAACCCACCGCAGTCACCTCAACCTTCTGTGGATAATCACTGGCCTAACATGTCAGGTGAAATCCATCCAACATATTTTATATTACATGTTATTTTCTTCAAACAAGCAATTACTTTGGTTTGCAAGTTGTCCCATGCAGGATTCAAACCGGTCTATATAACAGTTACTTATGGAGAATCTCAAGCCAACTCCTCGAGTCGTCTTGAGACTCGGGGGCTACGATGGTATGACTCGGCAAAATTAGCCGGTTTCAATAAATTCAAGAACTCCGGGTCATTAAAGGGAAAAATAACCCAGCCCGGAGATTACTGCTAGATCGATGAAAATTTAAAGGTTGTCAGAAGATCTTCAGTTCAAAATAAGGATTCTGATTTAAAATTCGGTTCAAGAGACATCTTTCTCCTACAAAGCACTGAAGCTCTCAAATCCGGTTTAAAATCCGGTTCAAGGTAAATTTGTCCCTCACAAATTGTTGAACCTTTCAAATCCGGTTTAAAGTTCCGGTTCAAAAAGAATTAATCTCTCGTAAGTTCGAGTTCTAAGAAAAATTAAAGGTTGCCAAAAAGGACTTGCTGCCATGATGCGCGATTCAAAACATGGGTATCCTGCTTTACGGCTTATCTTATTATGGTCACTTGGGGGCTTCCTGCTCATCGGGCATAGCCATCAGTACCCTCTTGATCGGCGCAATGCCAAAATTTATACGGTCATTTGGGGGCTTCCTGTTCAAACATAGGTCGTATTCGAACCAAAGAGAACATAGCTGTCGATACCCTTTTGATTAGCAAACTTCTGAACCTACTTGGGGGCTTCTTGATTATATCTGAATCATAGCTCAACCCCTTTGGGAATCGATGTGGATCGTATTCGAATCAGCGTCGTTAGACAACTCTTATGGTCACTTGGGGGCTTCCTATTCAAACATACGTTGTATTTGAACCAAAGAGAACATAGCTGTTGATACCCACTTGATCGGCATCGCCAAGCCACTGGGGGCTATATGATCGTATTCGAATCTTAGCTTAACCCCTTTGGAACGGTTTACTGATCGTATCCGAATCAGAAGCCTCAAAAAGTTTTATTCTATCTCTGGTAAGGTTTATTGTAGCCACAATTACTTAACTTGAGACCTTTTGGGGATTATATCTCAAATGTATATAAGTGTTTTATGATTAACCGGCTTGACTTTTGACTATAAGTCGCCAGCTTATGACAACCATCATTTATATGGAAGCATTGGCTTCTAAGGATTGGATTATCACCCTTATTACACAGGTCATATAACCCGGCAGTACAAATTCAATATTAAAGTGGTCATTTGGGGGTTTTTCCTGTTCAAACATAGGTCGTATTTGAACCAAAGAGAACATAGCTGTCGATACCCACTTTGATCGGCATAGCCAACGCCACTGGGGGCTATATGATCGTATTCGAATCTTAGCTTAACCCCTTTGGAACGGTTTACTGATCGTATTCGAGTCAGAAGCCTCAAAAAAATTATCTGTTTTTATACAATCGCAAATATTTGAGTTGTCACAAATATCATATGTGTCGGCTCTTACAGAGTTGAGTTATTAACTTCACTGTCCGGGTCACATAAGCCGGCAGTATCATTCAAAGAATCATAGGGATCTTGTGATCTACTTGTGTGCAGCATAAGGATACATATGGGTGGTTACCCGCCCTGGCTTTTGACGTTAAGTCACCAGGGCATATTTTGTATAAACTCTTTGCAGATTTTGCAGGAATATGACATATAAATGATTAAGTTCAAGCTCATTACCAACTTGATGCTTCAAAATAATTATCCGTTCTGGATTTTTCTCAAAGGCTATAAGCCGCCGGGTTATAAATCGTTGTCGGCCAAGAGCCGCCGGGTATTTAAACTCCGGATTTACTTATCAACCGATGAGGTATTCAAATTTTTAATAGCCAAAACTGGCTGGATTTTCATGATGATATTGAACGTTTGAGGTTTTCATACTAGGTTATATTATTCAAATCTTGAATAGCCAACATGGCTGGATTTCTATTGTGATTATCAATAACTAGTATTATTGAGGTTTTCAAGGTCGCTTTAGCGCAATGGCTATTATTTTATTAATGGATATGATTTATTCTACAATGGAAGGAATAGTCCCGAGTCGCTGCAGGCTTACGACCCGGCACTTGAGGGCTACATTATTCAAATCGAGATTACATCGAATATACAAGTCCCATGTCACTGCGAGCATGCACCATGGCACTTGGGGGCTAATGCAAAGTCAATTTTTGCTCAACTTATTGAAGACCCGACTCATCACATTTTAAATGAGCCGGCCCTTGGGGGCTACCAACTGCTCCTGTCAACAATTCAAGGTACACAAATTTTCATTTATTATTGAAGAGATCCACTGCTCAGTTGGTAAAGCACAAAGCTCTCAACCTTGTGGACGTGGGATCATGGCCCCTAATGGGGGTTACATTATATGATGTTCTTTTCAAAGAAGTATATATAAAGTACCAGCTCAATATTATCTTACTGAGCCGGCCCTTGGGGGCTACACGTTGCTGTTCAAATCTACATGATCATATTTATAAAGTTCCTGCTTATTATTGCATAATGACCCGGCCCTTGGAGGCTACACTGGTTGAAGTTTTTATGAGCATAAGGCAATTACAAGTCCCAGGTTGCTGCAAGCATGACAACCCGGAACTTGGGGGCTACCTATGTGGAATATTCAGTTTATGACTAATGATTGAGATGAACAAACCGGATTTCTTCCTTGGTTGCAACACTTATATTGGAGCAAGTCTTAAGCTATCACTATGTTCTCCTCTTAAGACTTGGCGGCTACAGGTATTATGCATATATAAGGAGGAACATCTTCAAATTATCAGTTTTGAGCAAATCAGGAAGATCAATTACATGACCCAGTGTCAACAACAATTATGACTCGACATCATCAGTCTTTTATAACCCGGAGTTTTTGGGTAATGATAAACCGGCAAGTTTTATATCTTCAAGCCGGCTGAATATCAGATGAGTATTTGAAGACCAAAATTATTTAACCCGGCGCCTTGGAAGCCGACTCAAGTGGATTATTCTTCACAATATTTTTCTGTGAGAAACCAACATCATCAAATTGATTGTGAAGCTGGTCTATTAACACGGATTTTCCAGAAGAAGGAAATGACAAGGACTTCAGGATGTTCAGGTTTTGGTTTACAAGAATTCTTAACCCGGAGCACAACCTGTCAAATTTGTTCTTGTGTTTATTTTGCAGCATAAGTTTACCATGGATAAATCCAAGCTAAACTTGGGGGCTAATGTCGGGGATATACCCCGCGGAGTAACCCAGCCGGAAGTATAACCCGGCCGGACTTGTCGACTCACTAATGACCCGCCTTGGCTGGACGACATACTAAGTGACCCGCCCGATCCTGGCGACTTATGGGTGACCTGTCAAGCGGATCAGAGGAGCGACAAGACCCGGGCGCCCAGGAGGCTCAAGGCCCAGAAGGCCGGCTTACGTTATGGTAGGCCGGCTTAAGAGGAAAGGCGTGAGGAATATCTTCCTTACAAGGAATCAAGACCCGGACTTGTATCTGGCTTGTAGTATAAGATAGGCTAGTTCTAATCCTATTTGGACTCCACATGTAACCCGCCCCTCTAACTTATATAGGGAGGGGCAGGGCTCCCCAAAGAGGGACAAGCAACAAGAACAATCTCTAGGGCTAGATACAAAGAGCCAGCTTGCCTGTGACTCTCTCATGATCATAATGAGACCTAGCCACAAACAGCATGTAGGGTTATTACCGGATGATGTTTCCCGGGGCCCGAAGCTGTCTAATTCCTTGTCTTGCGTGTTGCATCTCTTGTTCCGATCAACCCCTCTCAAGCTACCACATAGATGCGTTGGCCTCGCGACTAAGTCCTGACACTAAGGACATCTGACGTGTTAATTCCATGACACCTAGTTATTTTTGTTTTGGGTTAATTTGATAAATGCCACTCGAAATCTGGTGTATTCGAGAAATGCTAGTGCAATTTCCAAACTTTGAAAAAATGCCATTTCATGCCATTTCTAGTGGCATTTTTCGAAGTCTGGAGTGGCGTTTTTCAAAGTTTGCAAACTGCAGTGCGTTTTTCAAAGTATGCAAAAATTGCAGTGGCATTTTTCAAAGTTTGGAAATTGCAGTGGCATTTTTATGAATCACCATAATTGGAGTGGCATTTATCTAAATTTTTTTTGAGATGGAAGCAGGGTGTCAACTGGGCTGTGCGGGACACTCTGGCCTGTCTAGACAGCCTTTTCTTTTATGTTTACCACAGACCAGCCCAACAGTTTTTTTTTTCTTTCTGAAAATGGCTAGCCCAGTTTTATTGTGATTTGTCAAGTAAGTTGCTTTATCAGTCCTGTTGGAGAGCTTCATTCGACTGGCCGAGAAAATGGCCTATCAGTAATGATAAATGGGTTGTACATTTTTAAAACACATCAAACCGGCAATTAGTTTCAAATATCTTTTTTTTCATTTCGAGATTTTAAATTGCATTGATTTTTATGCATAGACAATTTATTGGATTTTATATTGATATACAATTATTTTTAAAATCAGTCTGAATGTGACTCGAAATTTCAGGATTAAAAATAGTTCAGACCGCACCGACATATGGAAAATTTCTTATAATTTTTTAACTATGGCCACAATATGGGCTATAATGCTAACAAAAAAGAATATGAAATAATGGCAGATGGCCTGTATGCTGTTTTCTACAGATTTGAGGCTTTCCACAGATGGCATGTATACTGTTGGATGTCCATCCAACGACCGTCGTGCTTCTTCAATCTCTGCTCTTCCTGCTCCAGCCTCTCAAACAAGCTCCAGCGGGACTGCCTTCTCCCTCCTTCCCGCGGTCGGTTGTGCTGCCACGCAGGCCTCACCGCCCCACCGTACTCCCATCACTGGCCTAGTCACCCCTCTACTCACCCACAGTCCCACACCTGCTGTTATTCTCCAGCAACGGCAGACGAACTAGTAAACCCTCGTGCAATCGTACTCCCCTCCGTGTGGGAAACAACTGCAGAGTCTTCCCTGCCTCCGTGTCGTTCCCTTCCTAGGCCTCGCCATCGTCCACCGCCCTAGTGCTCTCGGCATGGCGTGGTCAATGTGGTCAACGACCGACATGCATCTGAAGTTGACTGTACGTGGAGAGGCTGACAGCTGGGTCCACGGTCGCACGCAAGGAAATGCCTCCTTATTACGCGCAAAATAATGATTCCTCCACCTGACATCTGGGACCCACCAAAAGGGCCTCTATATTTCGTGAAAAAAATGTTACCGCCACTAACAGCTCGGACCCACCAGCTATATCTTCGTACGCAAGGAAGTGCCTCCTTATTATGCACAAAAAATGAATACTCCCCCTGCTAGCTGGGACCCGGTATAGTGGGCCTACTAAGTTGACGGGGACGAAGGGATTTGTCAACTTAGTCAATATGCATGATTCTAGCTCGACTAACCATACGATGTCCATCCAACGACCGTAGTGCTTCTTCAACCTCTAGTCTTCTTGCTCCAGCCGCCCAAAGCAGCGCTGGTCGTGCCGCCTGCTCCTGCCTCCCATGGTCGGCTGTGCTGTCGCGGAGGCCTCACCTCCCCCATACTACTCCCACCGCTGGCCAGGCCATCCCTCCACTCCACTCACCCACACCCCCTGTTATTCTGCGGCGACGGTAGCGCAGCCGAACCAGTGAACCCTCATACTCCTCTCCACATGGGCATCCACTGTCGCGTCTTCCCCGGCTCCGCGTCGTCCCCTTCCTAGGCCTCGCCGTCATCCACCGCTGTGGTGCTCTCGGCACGGCGTGGTCAATGTGGTCAACGACCGAATTTCATCGGAAGAATACTGTACGTGGAGAGGCTGACAGCTGGGTCCACGACAGCCGCAAGGAAGTGCCTCCTTATTACACGGAAAATAATTATTCATCCACCTGACAGCAGGGACCCACCAGACGGGCCACCAGTATTTTGTGAAAAAACATTTGCCCCTGACTGCTGGGACCCACCGGACAGGCCACCGTATTTCACGAAAAAAGCGTTCCCCCTGCTGTTAGCTCGGACCCACCAGAAGTGCCTCCTTATTACGCACAAAAAAAATGAATACACCCCCTGCTAGCTGGGACCTACCTTGGTGGGAGGCTGACTTGTGGGCCTACTAAGTTGACGGGGACGGAGGGCTTTGTCAACTTAGTCAATATAAACGATTCTAGCTCCAGTGACCGTACGATGTCCATCCAACGGCCGTAGTGCTTCTTCAACCTCTGGTCTTCTTGCTCCAGTCGCCCAAAGCAGCGCTGGTCGTGCCGCATGCTCCTGCCTCCCGTGGCTGGCTTTGCTGCCGCGGAGGCCTCACCGCCCCTACTATTCCCACTGCTGGCCAGGCCCTGCAGCGACGGCAGCCTCACACCGCAACCGAACCAGGGAACCCTCGTACTCCTCTCTGTGCGGGCTTCCACTGCCCGTCTTCCCCGGCTCCCCGTCGTCCCCTTCCTAGGCCTCGCCATCGTCCACCGCCTTGGTGCTCTCAGCGCGGCATGGTCAACGTGGTCAAGGAACGACTTCGATCGAACGTGGACTGTACGTGGAGAGGCTAACAGCTGGGTCCACGGTCGTAGCAAGGAAGTGCCTCCTTATTACGCGGAAAATAATGATTCCTCCACCTGATAGCTGGGACCCACCGGACAGGCCACTGTATTTCGCGAAAAAAACGTTTCCCCTTGACTGCTGGGACCCACCAGCTACATCTTCGCACGCAAGGAAGTGCGTTCGGGCAAAAAAAATGATTCGCCCCCCTGACTGCTGGGACCCACCAGCTACATCTTCGCACGCAAGGAAGTGCGTCCGGGCAAAAAAAGATGATTCGCCCCCCTGACTACTGGGACCCACCAGCTACATCTTCACACGCAAGGAAGTGCATCCGAGCAAAAAAAACGATTTGCCCCCTGACTGTTGGGACCCACCATCCACATCTTCGCACGCAAGGAAGTGCGTCTGAAAAAAACGATTCGCCCCCTGACTGCTGGGATCCACCAGCTACATTTTTGCACGCAAGGAAGTGCCTGACAGTCGAGACCCACCTGGTCGAAGCGTAAGTAGCGTTGTCATTCTGGTCGCGAACGTGTACGTACATATATACTGGTCGATGTAGAGGCGTGCACGTGTCGTAGTAGAGGCGCGCACGTAGCATGTACACATACGTACAGCGGCCAGTGTGCAAGAAAGAAAATACGGCCACATATGTGTACATACGGGCGGGGTCTCGAACACCTACTCGCGCATACGTACGGCCGGGGCTCGTGTACATGGCTGGGTCAGAACGGAGAAACAGCGTCGTCATCGTGTTCATGGCGAGCCAACCGGCTGGGTCGGAATGGAATGCGTGGTCGTGTTCATCGGGAGGGCTTGGACGGAACATGCGATGGAAACGAGGCCTGGTGTACCGCAGAACGGAGGAAACGGCCTTGTGTTCGACCCGCCATGTTCGAAACGGGATCCTGTTCATCAGGAGGGGTGTGGCATACCGCAAAACAGAGGAAACGGACCTCCTACGGTCGAAACGGGAGGTCACGTTGATCGCCAGGGGTGTGGCGTACCGCCAAACGGACGAAACGGGCCTCCTACGGATGAAATGGGGGTCCTGTTGATCGGGAGGGGTGTGGCGTACTGCAAAACGGACGAAACAGACTTGTGTTGGAGCGCTACGGTCAAAACGGGGGTCCTGCTCATCGGGAGGGGTGTGGCGTCCCGCAAAACAGGACTCCACGGGATACTCTTCATCTCCACCGTCGACCTCCTCCAGCCTCCACGGGCTACCGTCGACCTCCTCCAGCCTCCACGAGCTCCTGTTCATCCAGCCTCCACCGCGCGCTACTCCACCGGCTACTGTTCAACCACCCCTCCACGGGCACCCCTCCATCGTCTACTATTCATCCAGCCCTCCACTTCACGGGGTCATGTTCATC
>NC_057807.1:557185375-557227073 GCF_018294505.1 Triticum aestivum
ACAACACTCACTGTTCATCCCAGAGGCAGCATCGATCGGCTTCAGTTAGCAGCAGTAGCGAAGCAATCGCTCGATCGGGTTCAGTTAACAGCCATCGATCGATCGCTCGGGTTCAGTAACGCTTAGCCTGCAGTGCAATCGCTCGGGTTCAGTTAGAGCCCAACGCCTCGCTCGGGTTCAGTTAGAGCCAACGCCTCGCACACACGCGCATACGTGTACGAGAGAAACGCGCATCGCTCGGCCCCCGACCTCCCACCGTAACCGGGAACTCCCCGAAATTTTCCTCGCCCTCGCTTCTACCACGGTTTTTTCCGTCATGGACGGCCCAAAGAATGTCATGCAGCTGCGTCTCCGGCCCGCCCAGGATGAAAAGCCCATTTTTTGTCATGATTTTTTGTCATAGAAGTAGGAGCGCACAACATCTATGATGATACCAGGTTTTGTCACAATTATCGTCATAGAAGTGTCATATGTATGACAGAAAAAAAATCGTTCGGCCCAAAATGTCATGGATGTGTCTTTTTTTGTAGTGTTGCTCGAAGCCGGATTCATCCGAGAAATCAAACACCCCGAGTGGTTGGCTAATCTGGTCATGGTGCCCAAGAGGGAGAAATCCTGGCAGTTGTGTGTCGATTTCAAGGACCTCAACAAAACCTTCCCCAATGATCCCTTCTTTTTATTGCGCATAGACAAGATCATCGACGGCACCACTGGACATGACTCACTGTGCTTCCTCGATGCTTACTCTAGATACCATCAAATCAAAATGAGGGAACCCAACCAAGCCGCCACCACCTTCATCACCACCCACGGGCCATTCTGCTTCAACACAATGCCCTTCGGATTAAAAAAAGCAGGCGCTGCATATGAGTGCATAATTCAGACGTGCCTAGAAAAGAAAATTGGCAAAACGGTCGAGGCATACATGGACGACATGATCATTAAAACCAAACATGTCAATCAGCTAGTGGATGACCTACGCCAAACCTTCAACAACCTATGGGCTTACGATATACGGCCCAACCCGGACAAATGTGTCTTCAGAGTTCCCGCGGGCAAGATCCTCGGATTTATTGTATCCCATAGAGGAATCAAGGCTAATCCGGCCAAAATCCGAGCTCTTTCTTAGTTAGCGGTCCCCACAGAATTGAAGCACGTCCAAAACCTGGCCGGCTGTGTGGCAGCCTTAAGCCACTTTATTTCCCGCCTTGGGGAAAAGGCCCTGCCACTCTACATGCTCCTTAAACGGACCAAAAACTTCGAGTGGACCGACAAAGACACGATCATATTGGAAGAAGTTAAAACATTGTTGGCTGGCAATGAAGGAAATATGCCCTAGAGGCAATAATAAAGTTATGATGGCGATGATGAGCCCAGATTCCGCGAAATGGCCTGAAGCCATGAAATCTGAGATGGGATCCATGTATGAGAACAAAGTGTGGACTTTGGTGGACTTGCCCGATGATTGGCAAGCCATAGAAAATAAGTGAATCTTTAAGAAGAAGACCGACGCTGACGGTAATGTTACTATTTACAAAGCTCGACTTGTTGCAAAAGGTTTTTGACAAGCTCAAGGAGTTGACTATGATGAGACTTTCTCACCCGTAGCGATTCTTAAGTCTGTCCGAATCATGTTAGCGATTGCTGCATTTTATGATTATGAAATTTGGCAAATGGATGTCAAAACTGCATTCCTAAATGGATATCTGGAAGAAGAGTTGTATATGATGCAACCAGAAGGTTTTGTCAATCCAAAGGGTGCTAACAAAGTGTGCAAGCTCCAGTGATCCATTTATGGACTGGTGCAAGCCTCTTGGAGTTGGAATAAACGTTTTGATAGTGTGATCAAAGCATATGGTTTTATACAGACTTTTGGAGAAGCCTGTATTTACAAGAAAGTGAGTGGGAGCTCTGTAGCATTTCTAATCTTATATGTAGATGACATATTGTTGATTGGAAATGATATAGAATTTCTGGATGGCATAAAGGGATACCTGAATAAGAGTTTTTATATGAAACACCTCGGAGAAGTTGCTTACATATTGGGCATCAAGATCTATAGAGATAGATCAAGACGCTTAATTGGACTTTCACAAAGCACATACCTTGATAAAGTTTTGAAGGAGTTCAAAATGGATCAGTTAAAGAAAGGGTTCTTGTCAGTGTTACAAGGTGTGAAGTTGAGTCAGACTCAATGCCCGACCACTGCAGAAGATAGAGAGAAAATGGAAGTCATTCCCTATGCTTCAGCCATAGGTTCTATCATGTATGCAATGTTGTGTACCAGACCTGATGTATGTCTTCTATAAGCATAGCAGGGAGGTACCAAAGTAATCTCGGAGTGGAGCACTGGACAGCGGTCAAGAACATCCTGAAATACCTGAAAAGGACTAAGGATATGTTTCTCGTTTATGGAGGTGAAAAAGAGCTCGTCGTAAACGGTTACATAGATGCAAGCTTTGACACCGATCCGGATGACTCTAAGTCATAGACCGGATACGTATTTTTATTGAATGGAGGAGTTGTCAGTTGGTGCAGTTCCAAGCAGAGCGTCGTGGCGGGATCTACGTGTGAAGAAGAGTACATTGCTGCTTTGGAAGCAGCAAATGAAGGAGTTTGGATGAAGGAGTTCATATCCGATCTAGGTGTCATACCTAGTGCATTGGGTCCAATGAAAATCTCTTGTGACAATACTGGTGCAATTGCCTTGGCAAAGGAATCCAGATTTCACAAGAGAACCAAGCACATTAAGAGACGCTTCAATTCCATCTGTCATCAAGTGTCGGAAGGGGTCATAGAGATTTGCAAGATACACATGGATCTGAATGTTGCAGACCCGTTGACTAAGCCTCTTCGACGAGCAAAACATGATCAGCACCAAAGCTCCATGGGTGTTAGAATCATTACTATGTAATCTAGATTATTGACTCTAGTGCAAGTGGGAGACTGAATGAAATATGCCCTAGAGGCAATAATAAAGTTATTATTTATTTCCTTAATTCATGATAAATGTTTATTATTCATGCTATAATTGTATTAACCAGAAACTTAGTACATGTGTGAATATATAGAAAAAACATATAGTCCCCAGTATGCCTCTACTTGACTAGCTCGTTAATCAATGATGGTTATGTTTCCTAAACATAGACACGTGTTGTCATTTGATGAATGGGGTCACATCATTAGGAGAATGATGTGATGGACATGACCCATCCGTTAGCTTAGCATTATGATCGTGTCAGTTTCATTGCTACTACTTTCTTCATGACTTATAGAAGTTCCTCAGACTATGAGATTATGAAACTCCCGAATACCAGAGGAACACTTTGTGTGCTACAAAATGTCACAACATAGATGGGTGATTGTAAAGGTGCTCTACAGGTTTCTCCTAAGGTGCTTGTTGGGTTGGCATAGATCGAGATTAGGATTTGTCACTCCATGTTTCGGAGAGGTATCTCTGGGCCCTCTCGGTAATACTCATAACTACAAGCCTTGCAAGCATTGTGACTAATGAGTTAGTTACGGGATGAAGTATTATGGAACGAGTACAGATACTTGCCGGCAACGAGATTGAACTAGGTATTGAGATACCGATGATCGAATCTCGGGCAAGTAACATACCGATGACAAAGGGAACAATGTATTTTGTTATGCGGTTTGACCGATAAAGATCTTCGTAGAATATGTAGGAACCAATATGAGCATCCAAGTTCCGCTATTGGTTATTGACCGGAGACGTGTCTCGGTCATGTATACATAGTTCTCGAACCCGTAGGGTCTGCACGCTTAACGTTCGATGATGATTGGTATTATGAGTTTATGTGGTATGATGTACCGAAGATTGTTTGTAGTCCCGGATATGATCACGGACATGACGAGGAGTCTCGAAATGGTCGAGACATAAAGATTGATATATTGGACGACTATATTCGGACACCGGAAGTGTTTCGGAGAAGTTTTGGATAAAACCGAAGTACCGGAGGGTTACCGGAACCCCCCGGGGGATTAATGGGCCTTAGTGGGCCTTAGTGGAGAAGAGAGAGGGCCAGCCAGAGGTGGCTCGCACCCCCCCCCCCTTGCCCAATCCGAATTGGACAAGGGAAGGGGGGGCGCCCCCTGTCCTTCCTTCTCTTCTCTCCTCTTTCCCTTCTTCTCCTTCTTGGACTAGGAAAGGTGGGAGACCTACTCCTACTGGGAGTAGGAGTCCTCCCCCTTGGCATGCCCCTTGTGTCCGACCAGCCTCCTCCTCCCCTCCTTTATATACGGGGGAGGGGGCACCCCATAGACACACAAGTTGATTGTTCAGCCGTGTGCGGTGCCCCCCCTTCCATAGATTTCCACCTCGGTTATATCGATGTAGTGCTTAGGCGAAGCCCTGCGTTGGTAACTTCATCATCATCGTCACCACACCGTAGTGCTGACGGAACTCTCCCTCGACCTTAGCTAGATCTAGTGTTTCGTGGGATGTCACCGAGCTGAACATGTGCAGATCGCGGAGGTGCCGTACCTTTGGTGCTAGGATCGGTCGGATCGTGAAGACGTATGACTACATCAACCGCCTTGTCATAACGCTTCCGCTTTCGGTCTATGAGGGTACGTAGACAACACTCTCCCCTCTCGTTGCTATGCATCAGCTAGAGATAGATCTTGCATGATCGTAGGGAAGTTTTTGAAATTACTGCGTTCCCCAACAGGCAACCCTATCTTAACAGCACCCAACACAGGTGAACCAATGTTGTTATATATCTCGGCCACAAATCGGGTGGTCGGTGCAGTCCTCATTGTCGAGCGAGAGGCAAAGGGTCACAAGCTTCTAGTGCAAAAACCGGTCTACTACGTACCAGAGGTGCTCACTTCATGCAAGACCATGTACCCGCATTACCAAAAATCGCATATGCAGTCTTCATGGCATCCCGAAAGCTCCGCTAATACTTTCAAGAGTGTTCGGCCATGGTGGCATCCGAAGTACCATTGAATGACATAAGCAACAACAGAGATGCCACATACCGCATAGCCAAATGGGCTATTGAGATCCTCCTTTTGAAATTAAATAAAAACTACGTCAAGCTATTAAATCTGAAGTATTGGCTGATTTTGATGTCGAATGGATGGAAGTCGAGCTCCCCAGGGAATATAGTACGCACTCACATTGGACTATGTACTTTGACGGATCCAAGATGCTTGCTGGAGTGGGGGTTGGAGTGATTCTTATATCCCCCATTGGCGACAATATTCAGTATGTACTGCAGATCATGTACACGGACTCCAATAATGCGGCCGGATATGAGGCTCTACTGCATGGACTTTGGGTGGATGTATCCATGGGAGTATATCGGCTCGAGGTACGAGGAAACTCTAATCTTTTCATTCGTAGATCAATGGTGAATTCGATAGCAAAGACCCCAAAATGACAGCATATCGTAATGTTGTCTTGCAAATATCCGCCTGGTTTGAGGGGCTAGAATTTCATCATGTCGCTAGAGACAACAATCAAGTTGTAGACATCATGGCTCGTATGGGTGCTAAGCACTACCCTGTCCCCCACAATACCTTTTTGGAATGGCTTTTTAAACCATCCGTGGTATGGCTAGACAGTGGTCGAGACGCCGAAACCAACAATCCAGGAAGGATTATCCCTTCCACCATTGAACTAGACGAGGAAATTATTGGAGGCTCGGCGCTCGAAGAAACGCCTTCGGCCCATGAAGTCATGGTAGTAATCGTGCCATGGACCAAGCCCTTCCTCGCTTACCTTCTCCGCCAAGAGCTCCCTGATGACTAGACCGAGGCAAGACACATAATTCAACGATCTAAAGCTTATAAGGTCCACAAGGGAGAATTGTACAAGAAAATCACAATCGGAGTCCTCCAAAGATGCATATCCGAAGAGGAGGGGAGGCATCTACTGGACGAGATACACGTTGACATGTGCGGTCATCATGCAGTAGCTCGGGCCCAGGCCAACAAGGCCTTTCGAGCCAGGTTCTTCTGGCCAACTGCTCGCGCAGACACTCACACACTCATCCAATGTTGCGTTGGATGCTAGCTCTTTGTAAACCAAAGCCACATGCCCCCCACGGCTCTTCAGACGATACCGGTGTCCTGGCCTTTCGTGATCTGGGGGCTAGAATGGTCATACCACTTAAAGGGGGGACCAAGAAAAAGAAATATCTGCTGGTCATGATCGACAAATTCACCAAGTGGATCAAAGCGAAACTAGTAACCTCAGCTATGTCTGGACCGGTTATCGACTTCATATCCGGCGTGGTCCACCGTTACGGTGTCCCCCACATTATAATCATGGAGAATGCTTCCAACTTCACTGCCCAGGAAGTAAAAGACTTGGGCGTCAAGCTTGACTACGCATCCGTATATCACCCACAGTCCAACGGACAGGTCGAACGGGCCAATGGATTAATCCCGAGAGGCATTAAGCCCAGCCTGCTCCATTCCTTGCAAGAATTCGACTGCCACTGGGTGGAGGAGGTCGACTCCGTATTATGGGGCTTGTGCACCACTCCTAATCAATCCACGGGATACACACTCTTTTTCATGGTGTATGGGGCAGGAGTCCTCCCCAGCGATCTTATCCATGACACACATAGAGTGCACATGTACGAAGAAAAGGAAGCCGAGCTAGATCGGCAGGACAACCTGGACGCCCTAGAAGAAGAGCGCGACATAGCTCGGGCCTGCTCTACATTTTACCAACAATAGACCCGGTGTTACCGGAGTTGAGAAGTTCGGGCAAAAGCATATAATGTGGGCGAACTCGTTCTATGCCTCCCGGAGAAGCAGAAGAATAAGCTATCACCCAAATGGGAGGGGCCCTTCATAATTGATCAAGTGCTCGCAGGGGGAGAATATCTTCGCCGCAACCCAAAGGACAATTGCCTCGAACCCAACCAATGGAACACAGATCGTCTTTGGAGCTTCTACGGCTAGTCCGTTGTCGTCACCCTCACTAGTATTTCCTTCTTTTTTAGTTTTTCTCTCTCTTTATTTATTGGTTAGCATCCACTAGCCTATGTTCGGCTAAACTGTGCTACATCAAGTAGTCCTCGGCATATATCTTCAAATGTACCATCTAGTCGTACCTGGGAGCTTCTTTTTACGAAGTCAATAAATAAATCTTTAGTGCATCTATTCATCTCTGTCGTGTTTGCACCCTTCTAGTATCGTTTTTAAGCCACTATATGCATCAATTTGACTTAAGATTTGACCAAGCTAGGTTTCCTTGCTTCTATGCTTACCCCCTATGTTCTCGATTGTTCGGCTAGGGGGTAAAGGGAGCACCTCTGCAATTGTTACGACCGGGTCACCCGGGCACGTACCTCAGACGGGTGAAGCTGAAAGCTAGCATTCTTAAGAATATAATTGATCGGCCACGATAGAAGTGAAAATAATGGGCGATCGTCACCAAAATCCAGGGTTATTTTCCTGAGGTAACCATTACCCGCAGTACGCGGGTATCCAGTTAAAATGTCTATGCTTAATATGACAACCCGAAGAAAGGAACCCATGGATAAACTATTTTCTTCGGCAGATGTTTCTTACATTAAACAGTAATATAACAAAACTCCCCGAACGTGTTTTTTCTGTTGGCACTAGATGGCCAGATTGCCTAGTTCTCTGAAGTGATTTCCTGATAATCTCAGGTCACATAGTAAGGAACACTCCCCAGCTAATGGCAGGGGAGGTAGAAGCTGATGGCTGGTTAAGACAACATTTACAAGCATGGCTTGGAGACTATTTGATGTAAACTACCCAAATACATAGAATTAAACATCTGGCTCTTGGCCGAGATTATCTAGGAGAGTATCCAGGGTGCAGTCTTCTTGGGAAATCCGAGCAGCAGGCATCACTTGGTCACATACCAAATGAAGTGGCACTTCTTGCCCATCTGCCTCTACTGGCCCCACTTGAGCTAGATGCTCTGGGTTAAACTTGGTAAAGAGGGTCTTGACCATCACCCATGCCTCACACGCTCCCTCTTGACAGGATGATATCTTCTGTAGCTCGAAACGGCACTGAGCTCCTTTAAATCGGTTAGCCAGCTCGGCCATCCCTTTCGGAGGCATCTTGTCCGGCCATAATGCCTTCACCAAGCTCTTCATGACTTTCGAGCCCTCTCATGTACGACAGACAATTCATTTAGCAGGTTTCCTCTGAACGAGCTAGCCTCTTCCTCGGGATGCCAGGTAAGGAGAACTAACAAGAGACGGGGCATGATTCATTAAATTTTGTATAGTGCATATAATCTATGTATTCACAAGCTAGATTGCACTCACCGAACATGCCACCTTTCAATCTTTGATTTTCCTCGTGGGCTTATGCCATTAAGCTCTCAATTTCCTTGGGTTGTTGTTGGTTTTCCGCTTTAGTTAAGCTTATTGCTTACTTCATGACTTCGAGTTAGTACACGATGGCCAGCTTCTTGCTGTGATTCTGCATACCTTAGAGATTCCTTGGTCGCGTCCCGATCCTTCTGCAATTGACCTATGGACTCGGCTGCTACGGGGCAATCTTTCATTATAAAAGGTGTCCCAAAAAGTTGTTCAATTCGACATATTAATTCTTTTACTCACCTCCTCTAGCTCGGCCTTCACAATTTCCAATTGTGCTCGGTTTGTCTCGAGGTCCTCGGACAATTTTTTGTTTTGTTCTCTTTGAGCCTGCATCATATCGCAGCAGTATACAGATTCAAACCCTTAATTTGGCTGTCCCGCCCAAACTAAGGCTTGGGGGCTACTGGGTTAGGATTTGTGTTCGGTTATCAAAACTTATCACATACCTGCAGGTTGGTTGATAGAAGCTAGGCGACTCCCTCAAGCCCGGCTCAGGTGGCCCCAAGATACGCATCTACCAAACTAAGAGCGTTGAACTCCTGTTAGAAAAACGCAGAATGACGCAGTAACTCCTTTCGCCGTCGGTGATTCATCACACTTTCGACTTCAGAGTTGGTAACCGAGACGTCCTCTGGGTCCACAGGAAGTTGTTCCGTGACAGGGACCTCTGTGTTGGCACCGACCCTATCCGAAGACTTTGGTTCAGGATTGTCCCCCTACACCTCTTTGACGTTCTCGGACAAAGGTGGCTCTACATATCTCCTGCAGGTCTCAGTAAGAATTATGAGTACTGGCAGCGGCTATCACAGATAATGAGGCCAAACTATGTGTTGAACACATTTCCTCTTGGCCATGGGTGCGGTTGATGTAACTCCCGCGGCCGCCCCATGTTTTGACACCTTGCGGCTTTTTAGCGCTGAAGCAGTCGTTGCCGCTCTCGCCGGAGCTCGGCATGATGTGCGACGGCCCTTGGGGTAGAAGTCAGTGTATTCGAAACAATGGGAGATGAACGCCCCTTTCGATAGGAGGCCTTTTTGTCACTTACAGCAGAAGAGGGGAGTATCCCAGGGTGATCGGCCAATAGTGCCACTTTAGAGCCGTCAAGACTCTCCTGGTAAAGGTCCCCATCCTCGAAATCGATCGACATCTCTGGATCATCGTGGAATCCAGGGTCATCGATGCAGGAATAGCTCTCCTATTGAGGAGAAGGGTAGTTGGCTGTCTCAATCTAGCGCATTCAGGTCTGTTTGGAAAATTAGAAGATCTGGTTAACAAAAATGGACATAAACATCCAAACAATAAAGTATAGCAAAGCTCACCCACTCAATGGGAATATAGCTTGAGTAACCGTGCTTAAGCTTTAGGCGGGAAAACCCTTGCTCTTCTCCTTTAAAGAGATCGGCCAGTATGGCTGCCATTGTTGCCTGATTAGTAGGCCCCTTCCATTTGTAATGGGCCGCGTCATCCATCCCATTGTAACACCATAGGGGTGCATCCTTTGCTGAAGAGGTTGGACACACCGAGTAATGGCAGCAGACACTACATCGATGATGGTTAGCCCATTGTGAGCTAATAACCTCACTTGATCAGCTAGACACTTTACTTCAGTGCTTTCTTCCTGGGAAGGGCCTTTCGGGCTCCAGTTGAACCGTTTTTTCGGACAAGTGAGTGTTCGGGCAGACCCCACCGAGTTGGATCACATAGGGGGGCGTCTTCGATATAAAACCATTCGGAGGTCCACTCTTCAAAATCCTTCCTTGGGGTTCCGACAGGGTACCCCGTCCAGACAATATGCCATACCTCGGCTCTGCCAACCTCAAAGATTGTCCCTCCCCAGGTAGGGGGGATGAGGCAAAAGTATTCTCTCCATAATTCAAAATGGGCCTCACAACCCATAAACATCTCACAAAGGGCAACGTAGCCCGAAGTATGCAGAATGGATCCTAGGGTGAGATGTTAGAGATGGATCCCGTAAAATTCTAGTAAACCCCTCAGGAAGGGGTGAATGGGAAACCCCAAACCTCGTAAAAGGAAGGGCATGAAGCATATCCTTTCTTCCTTGTGTGGGGCAGGGAAGCTTTCTGAAAGGCTTCACCGTTCGTGGAAGTTAATCTCGGAGGGGTAGACGCCAGATCTGAAGCGGGAAGGTACCCTTGCGTCTTGAGGTTGCTTAGTCAGAGACGAGAGACAGAACAACTTGCCCAGCCGCCTTGGAGGGGGCGGCGTGAGGTTGTGAGGAGGAGCTTGGGGCACTTGCCATTTTCTCAGAGTTCTCTGATTCTTTGGCCTCTCGATGATTCAAGAATGGGATGCGTTACCCATCATGCTCCTAGCCTGTTTAATAAGTGTTTTTCTCTGGCCCATGAGGGGCATTTCTATAGAAGACTACTGGACCATCTGCCTCCCTTTGGTGCACGAAGATCAAGGGGTATCATTAACCCTAAGCGAGAAAGTTAGTACTGTGGGCCCGTTGATGCTTTGTCAAGATGAAAAACTATCAGTGGCCGGACTATTGTTAGCCGGACACAAGGGGGGGAGAACTCGCCCCGCAAGCTAGAGACTTTGGACGAGATTGCTAAAGATCATGGACCCCAGCGTTGGAAGCCAGTTTGAGGGCTACTGAGGGTGTCGTGGATAGGGGAGTCCTCGGTCTGTAGGCCTATCTCTTGTAGGCCGGACCGATGGACTATCCGAGCTTCAGATAACTCCGTGCTCCAGAAGGAAAGCCCCAAAGACCTGGCGTGTACTCCTAAACAAGATAATGGCATGTGCGTGTTTATCCCCTGACGGCAACCGACTATGTGTAACCCTAGGTACCCCTGGTGTCAATTTAAACCAGAGGGTTTAGTCCATAGAGGCTAGAACCATCATCCTACTCATCTATGGTTTAGTTCATCCAATCTCGTGGTAGATCAACTCTGTAACCATCATATACAAATCAATATACTCAAGTAGGACATAGATTTTACCTCTTCGAGAGGGCCCAAACCTGGGTAAATTATTTCCCTGTGTTCCTTGTTCCCCATTGATCCAAGATCCACAGCTCGGGACCCCTACCCGAGATCCGCCGGTTATGACACCGACACCAGGTTTGCTTGGATCTCTTGACTGCATGCATTGGAAATGGAAGAATTGCCTGAAGACTTTACAAGGGCAATATCAGGGTCATGTTAAAAAGCCCATCATCATTCTTGAAGCAGTTGCATCATAGGATCTTTGGATTTGGCACGCTTTCTTTGGTATGTCCGGGTCTCACAAAGACATCAACGTGTTGCAACAATCGTTGTTGTTTGCGAGGCTGACTAAAGGAAAGGCTCCTCCTTGCCACTATACTATCAATGAACATGAGTACAACATGGTCGACTATTTGGTTCACGGTATCTATCCTCCACGGGCTACCTTTGCCAGCACCATCTCAAACTCAGTTGGTCAGAAAAAAGTGCACTTTGCCCGAAGACCTATTTTGCAGTTGTTCATGGACCTTGTGGGAGGTGATGACATGTTGTTTGATCATGCACAACATGATCGTCGGGGATGTGGGTGATGATGCTGCTGCAACTCTGGAATTTGAGAACATGAGTGATCCTATCCAACTTCCGAACCAGAATTCGGCCACATTTGCGGAGTTTATTCAAATGCACCAACAAATTCTGCATCAACCAACTTCACAAGAAGCTCAAGGAAGATCTGATTGAGCATCAGCGGGGCGGTGAAAGGGGACAACAATGTTGGGATGTAAATATTTGAACTTCTTTTAAATTTCAACTAGTGGCTGCATGCGGCCATTTGAACTTTTGTCTCTTTGCATGCGGCTACTTGATCGTGCGGACTAGGAAAAAACTCGGATGGCCGGATGTATGCGGCTACAGTTGGATGACGTCCTCCCGCATCCGTGTTCGCGGACTGATCCCACCCTGTCCGCGGACGAATGTGAGAGGTTATTTGCGGGTTGTCGTTGGAGATGCCCTAAGAGTTTGGCCAAGCTCCTGCTGGGTTTCTTGACCTACCTTTAGTTCCACAACAAATAAATGTATTCACAAAACTAAACACAAAATTCCAAGTAGCGGGGAAAAAGGAAAAAAGGAAAATAAAAACACATGGTCCACACAAGGGTCTATGTGGATGCCTCCACCATTTTTGGGTCAATTGCATCTATGACTCAACTCGGACTGGCTGAGTGGATACAGGTGATGGTCTGTAAGGGCACAGGGCTATTGCATTTTGTGATAAGTAAGTGTTGAATCCCACAAGGAGCGAATAAGAAGACACTACCAACCCCGCAACTGCGTTGTCAGCATAGCACGTTCGCACCCAAAACGTAGCTTGGAAATAGTCTATTCTATCGTTGCTTGGAAAGCTTGAATAAAGGGGTTTTACTAAACTACAAGTTAGAATGCAGAAAATAAACTAAGTTAGGACATAAAGTAAAGAAAGGGGTTTTGTAACTGTAGGATCGAATAGAGAGAAATACGGTGTCTAGGCTTCGGTCTCACTAGTACTAGAGGGGCATATTAGTGGCAGCGGAATACTAGTACAAGTATACGTGCAGGTAATAACAATATCGCAAGAAAGGACATCTCCCAACATTACGTGCAACGCAAGTAAATACTAGATCATACCACAAAGACTAATTTTGCATACAAAATCATAAGTCAACCTAGAACCGGATCAATCACTCAAACATAGATGAGTAGACACACAAAGAGGAATGATTCATTGATGTCATCAACAGTTCAATATTACAAATTGTAGTGAGGATGGAGATGGAGATGTCTCCGGCACGCATGGCCTAGCTAGGACCGACGCCCGGTCATGATGGAGGTGATGGTGATGGCGCTGCCTGCTCCTCCTCTTTGCGCGGCATGGTGGAGATTGAGCTGTGGAGGGAGAGGCCTCCCCCAAAGGGAAGAGCCTCCCGGCGGCTACCCAGAGTTATGGTGGATGTGAATGGCTAAAGATGGCGGCTAAGGTTGGAGGAGTTTATATAGAAGGCCTTCTCCGGTCTCCTCTGTTGATGTGGATCCTCCTCCATCCAAGGGATCTAGATGAGCCTTATCCTCTCCCAGACTCTTCATTATGAGCCAAGGGTCTCATGGCAACAATTAGGGACGAAATCGGTGAAGAATCCCGCCCGGAAGGGCAACTTTTGGAGCTGACTGCACGTCAAACGACCGCCAAAACGTCCGCTCGCGGTCGTCCGAAAGGCCATCTTTTGTTCTGTACTCCTTCGGTAAAACGGTCGTTATATCTTCATACGAACTCAGAATTTGACGTTCTTGGGCTCGTTGGATCAAATGAACGACGCTGATCCATTTCTGGTCTTAGATCTTGATTTGGAGCACTCTGAAGAAATACAATGACTTTTTTCGACCTTCGAAATGGCTAAGTCTGGCCCCTGGCTGACTACGTATTGAACCCACCCTTGGTCCTTTCATCGAGCTTGGTCCTAGGTTGCTCCAAAACACCTATAGTCACAAGAAAACAAAGAAAACTAATAAAAACCAAATGAAACACTAAATGTGCAATGCTCACAATGAAAAGTGGAAATACCGGTAATCATGCATAATGGACAAGTGCTTGGTTCAATGAGACATGATATATGAAGAGAGCATGCAATAGATGAGCTCCAAAAATGCGTAAAATGTAGAGCCATCAACAGGCAAAAGACCACGTTCTCCACATAGTTTGGTTGCCTGCATGGCACCACCGAGTAGATTTATACCAGTTGTTTGATTGATTGCATTTGTTATTTAGGTGTGAGCATATGCAAATCATAATAGTTTGTGCGCAATTTGTTGTTCTCCCCACCGCTTTTAAATCAAATCTAGTGAACTTACCACTACTATGCACCACACTTCACAGCTTGACACACAAGTCATAAACATGCAACATGCACAGAACTAACACAACAACAGTACCTAAATTACCGCTTAAACGACATCAACGGTTTAACATACATGAGTTTTTAGGACAACGGGGGCATTACCATGCCTCTGCACCAGATCAGCAGGGTGTTCCTCCCTCAGCAAAACATATTCAGTTTCAACAAACACACTGATCAGACTACTACTTCTTACATCAAATGGATTTCATAGAATTTGAAATTTCCTGGGCCAGGTTAGAGTGATAGACGCGCTTATGGCATCTGCAACCACAGATCCTGGAATTCTTGACATCATAGATCTGAACCTTCAGGCCAAGGTTGCCGAGCTTGACGATGATGATGTCACCGGGCTTGATCTTGTGCTTCTGGGAGAAGTACAACCAGCCCTACCCTAGCACGAGCTCCTCATTTAAGTCATGAACTTGCACGAAGTACTCGTACCACTTGTTGGCGGAGAGCTTGATGACACGTGCGAGGCAGGCGTATATCCACTTTCGCATCACAGGATGAAATGATGATCATGGTGATATCTTCAGCGTTCCGGATCTACACGAAGAATCCTTGGCGGGCAGCCAATCTTGGGCAACGGCTTCGCTGCCTTCTCCCTCCTCCTCGGCAAGTCTATTCTTGCTAGTCACCGGTTCTCGGGGATGAAGTCGTCGGCGTCCTCCATGTCTTCCACCACTGGGACCTCGTGACTGAAGCGACGGTCAGAGAGTGATGAGTGAATGGGGTTGGGCAGTGAGGGAAGCGAGGTGTGAGAGTTAAGGTGTGTTAGAGACGTCTCATCCGTCTCTGTCGCTTCCACACGAGTTCAAGTGAGAGCCAAGCGTGGCTCGCCACAGCCTAGCACAGAAAAAAAAAGTGGTTGATTTGGTTGTTCCCCCTCAACCTAGCATGAAAGTGCTTTAAACATCGTGCGGGCAGATGTAGCTCAAACAATCAAACGTGCTATTTTTTGCACTGCTCGGGTCTGCTTGAGTCTCTAGACTACCAAACGCATCCAATTGCCCAGCGCGGGCGCGTTCAACAAATTTCATGACCAAACTCTGCAATCATTGATGCCTGACGATGGATAACTAGTGGGAGCGGAGCGATCACCCAAATGCATGCTTAAGATGAGTGACGGTGAACAATTAAGTATCGGCAAAAGCGTCTTACTCCATGATAGATTGCATACGTAGGCAGTGATGCCATCAACAAAGCAAACAAGAAAACTTGTTGAGACGGAACGCCATCAATGATACATACATTGATACGTATAGAAAACTTTCAGCTCGAAAGAATTCTGATGTACCCGGCAGTGACGTAGGTACTCTTATCACAAATTTGTGAAGACGAGTCGACGGCCGGCCCGGACGGAGGAATTCTCAACGTGCGTGCGTGCGTGCGTGGTTGGTGTCCCCATGAGGTGCACATGCATAATACTCCTACTCCAGTTTGGTTGGAAGGAAGGGAGGGACAAGTCGATGGGGTCATGTTTGGAAATCACGAGAGCCACTAGAAGTCCACAGCTCTGTGGAGGAAGCTTTATGCACGGCTTGGGTCTGGGTTGATCGACATCCATTCCCACTCGGTGACGCACCTCCGTGATCTGAGGTAGTACTCCGCAAAGCAACGGTTCCGGTCGTGTGGCCTGCATGCGGCGATTCTGGGCCTTCCGTTCGGGCTGGCTGGTCGTTGCCTCGCCCGCGGCCGCATGTGGTTCGTCCTCGCTCGACAGGGATGGTTAGCCAATTCCGTCAGCCACCACCTGACCTGCCTGCCGAGCTTTTCAGCTTCAGAACGAACTCACAAGGAAGGGATCTAGAGAAAGAAAGGCTCTGAAATGTGTGCACAATGAGTGAATCTTCATGCTAAACGCACGCCACGCACGTCTCCGCATCAAAGGCGGCAGGTACGGGTGCAATCAACCACGTTCGGTTATCGGTTCGGCGCCCATCGCTAGGATCGGCCAGCATCAGGAACCACATACACACCAACTCTGAAGACCTGACGATACAGTGCATACCCATGTGTTTTGCCATATGAACACAGACACAGACATATCATCATACACGAGCACGTATCATCATTCATGGCGTAAAAATATCTACTACTACTAGCATGCATGCCACGTTCAGATTGGAGACTTGGGTGCGGCAGCAGGTCAGGTCAGGTCCAGCACCCACCCAAGGAGCCTGTCGGGGTCTCAGCACCAATGCAAGCGTTGGTTACCGTCGCAACGGCGTTCATCTCCCGGCCGGAGTCGGCAGCCGCACATGGTGGTACTACTGGGGTGCTGCTCCTACTGGCCTACAGTAGCTAGCAGTCGGCACTTGCTCCCGGCGGTTGGGTTTGGGTTGGGTGCTCCGTCACATGGCCGTGTCCAGTCGTCCAGGAAACGAGGGCCAGCCATCGGGTGCTCCGGTGGGCAGTCCATGTTATGTGTCACTCCACTCCTCGCCACCGCTACGTACCCGGCCGACAAATTAAAGATCTCGTCCCAGTAGCCAGTAGGCGCGCTTCCTCACATTGTTTTGTGCGATCAAGTATCATTTCTGCGCCCGTTTGGCCATTTCTTCTGCACCTGCTATGGAAGAACGAAAGAGCAAGTTGTAAAAGCACAGAATGTAGGGTAAAAGACGCTAAAGATCCCGGTGAAAGACAACGGACAGTGCACAGAGATATGATACGATTGTAGGGTACAGAAAAGAGTCAAGACACAAGGACCAAATAGTGGGGGAAAGGAAGGCAGCAGAATGTGCATATCATAGCTTTCACCAACCAAATCTTCATCACATTCAAAGATGCTAACATGCAGGCAGGGAACCTTTTGAATGAATGGATGCTTTCTCAAGATGGGAATGGGCCGGGTCGGCCCGCTGGGTCACTGACCCGACCCAAAAAGAGGAGGCCAATGGGCCAAGTGGGTTGGCCCTAAATGATATATGGGCCAGTGGAGCCGGCACCGTGCGACCCGATGGGTCAGACAGGTCGACCCAGTCAAATAGCTATGCCCTAGTCGCTGCCCCCGAGCATGCTGCCCCTGATTACAAGTTTTGGTCCTGTTTTTGGTTCTCGGTCAGTGCTGTACGCAGTAGCTTCAGTGTAGATTCTGGTGCGTATATCTGTAGGAGTTTTGTCAATCTTGTAGACTACAGCGAACATTGTGTTTGAGCAGCAGTGCATCTCCAATCTGATGCTCAGTTCCTACAGTGCGCGTGCGTGCCGACACTACCGCTGCAGGCCGGCGTTAGGCAGCAATAATAACAACGACGTTGCAGCTGGTACAGTAGGCAGCAACAACAGCCATCGGCCCGTGCTAAGTACTCCCTCTGTAAGCTAATATAAGAGCGTTTAGATCACTACTTTAGTATTCTAAACGCTCTTATATTAGTTTACGGAGGGAGTAGTAAACAACGATCATCACGGCGGACAGCAAGAAACAACAAGGGGCGCAGCCGCAGAGTGAATCCTCACTTGATTAATATCAGGCTAACATAATAATAATAATGTGCTTTGATTGTATCAGAGGCATATATCATTTTCAGTGTTGATTCTGCTGAATTTTGGGTCGGCCTCATCTACCCAACGGGTCAGCGAGGCCACAAACATTTGATGAAATGGGCCGACCCATGGCCTCACATATTGACCTTGGGGCCACGGGGCTGGGTCCAAGGCCAGGGCCGGGTCGGCCCATTCCCATCTTGAATGCTTTCCTGGGCATGTAAGTCAGCATTTGAAGCAGCGAGTGACTCAAAACTTCCAGCAGACTAGACAGCACAAAGCTGACTGAACAGCACCCGAGCAGTTCACATGGTGTGCGTTTCAGGGGAAAGATGCTGCGTCCATCATTACTACCCTCTTTCTTACCACACTATTAGCTAGTGACATCTCAAATCGGCATGATATCTTCTTTTGGTTGTAAGGTAGACCCTTGGTACAGCAACAACCCATCAGACACCAGAATCATCACACGAGATTCTGTGAGAACGTAGAGCGATTGCTTACAGCATCAAAGACAGGCAACACACTATGAACAATGATAGAGCAGATAGCAATTTGTTACTTGTGCAGTCATATTTAGCAAAGCTCGGTTCACCTGCTGAACATGAATGTACCTCTACGATTTTCATTTTCACTAGCAGGAGGACAACTGTAGACATCATCAATCAGCTCCTTCGGAGGCGAGCACGAGCACACGTATTTCTCTAACATGTTTTTTGATGAACAATTCACAGAATGATATTATCTGGGCCCAATCACCCATTTTTCATGCCCTTGCCCTGTACAGAAAGCATGGTGGAACCAAACGCTCAAGCAATGTCTATGGTAAGCACACGTATCAAACGATCGATATACTCAATATCGGTATATAAACAAATGAAACTTGAACATCCTCTATATTATCTGAGGTTTCCTTAAGCTAAAATTCTACGGTCCTTCCAAATGCTAGTATTTTACCGTGTGCAGTCTCTAGGCTAAGTGGATCTCAAATATATCAGACTAGGCAGACCAATAGACTGGGATTGTCCTATCCCAATAGACTAGTGTCCAGATGTCAGTGAACTCCTTGAGGTCATTGGTCACCGGTGTAGCACATGATGTTCTCACCATCATGGGCTGATCATCACTCTGCTGCCGGCTCCAGCAAGAGCGATGCACGCCATCAAGGCTTTTGGTGAGCTTTAGAAAGATTGGAACATGCTCCAGATATTGAAGGCAAAGTCCAGGCAGCGTTCTAGGCAATGCTGCTAGACACGGGCACGTTGCCGATGAGATTAGGGGCTGCTGCAACGCCAATCATAAATTGGAGATATAGAGGGAGAGTAAAAAAAAAAGATGCACAGTAAATTTTGGAATTTTGAGAAACAGTTAGCCGATAAACAATACTGGCAGCAACCATTGAAGCATGTCATTCCAGTGGCATGGGATTGAATCAATTAGAAAAAGGCAGTAGGAGATTCTAGAAAAACAATTCTAAAAAAGAACCGGCAACATAGACATTAATTTTTCAAAATCAAAACAATGGGCTGTCGGGGATTAGTGTACTTGGGTCAGTTCGGGCACTGCATTATATGGGTCTGTATACTACTACTAAAATATAAGACGCTTTTGTAGTTCAATTTGAACAGCAAAAACATCTTACATTTAGTTACAGAGGTGGTATTATTTTATTTAATGTTCATATAAAAGATCTGGATTGAGTTTATATCCGGTGCCATGACTACCTACATCGATGGAAAATGCTATGTTTGAAAACTCTATGCAGGAACATCTTTAAGGTTGCTGCAGAACATGCTACTATGTTAGTGTAAATTAAACAGAGAGCCCTGCTTTCTCTATGGATTACATGGTTGAACAGGGCATGTCATGACAGAAGTATGAAAAGAACACCTTTCAGTTATCTCTCTACCACCATGTGTTTCCTTTTTGCAGCATGTTTGGAAATTCTAAATGAAGCCGAATGGACAAGAAATAACTCTACATGTGTACTGTTGTTTCATGTGAACTGTCATAAGACTCTGAATACAAGTGAGACCGGCCAAATATTACTACCTACTCATTAGCAACTGTAAAGAGTCATAGTAGAAACATTGGTTCAGCAGCACAGATCAAGTCAAATGGATTTTCACGCAATTTTTATTTCACAGAGAAAGGTAATGCTAGTGTTGTTATAGATATGGAGCCACAATGGATCAAGCACAGTTGTATTATACTCCCTCCGTCCCAAAATAAGTGACTCAACTTGGGGTATAAAGTTAGCACAAAGTTGAGTCACTTATTTTGGGACGGAGGGAGTATAATTTTCCTCAGCATCAACAGAAGCTGTAGCAGTTTAGACAGTAAGAAAGCGGAATCTCAGGAAGCTACAAGCTTATTAAGATCTTCATCAACAAAACATTTTCTCAGGCTTCATGAAAACAAAAACAGAACGGCCATTACTAAATATATTTTGATGGCTTGGCTTTGTGTGAAGAAGCGAAAGACTGTTCTGATGCTGGGCTCCGGAACCCCCGAAGCAGTAATTCCCAGGATATGGCAGTCAAGCTGACGTCTGATGTTCTTATCCTTCTTGCGTCGTGTCCTTATTTGTCCTGGATTCTATTTAAATTCCATCCTTTATGGCCTGTATCATTTGGTGCTGTATAACATCGACAGTTGTTTCATTTCAAGTAAATGGAACAGGGCGATGAGCCTTTCAATCTAAAATCGGGATATTTTGATGTGTAGCTTGTTGTCTATGCTACGGAAGAACTTGTTTTGATTGTAAAAGCTAGAGAAGAAGACTTGTAAAGATCTGAAAGGCGGCGGACAATGTAGCGCGATATGACCACTGATGGCATTGAGACGCTGGAATTCCCGTTGAAGAATCTGGCAATGAGTGATAGCATCCATGTTATGGTATCAGGAAGGGGTGGCCTCTCTGCAAAGTAATCTTGAGTGTTTCTGTTCGACCTGTCTCTCATGTGAATATCTTTTATGGTTTAAACCTCTGTGCGTGCCCTTAAGGACAGGGTTCCTGCGGTATTGGTTTGCATGAACTCAATAAAAATGTAGCCGGAGGGGCTCCCCTGTTTATCGAAAAAAAGAAATGCACCATGATATTGCCGGATCAACTAGGAAACCCGAAGAAGTCGGCCATATATTCGTAAGATTGTACAAGGTAAAGAAAGAGTGAGTGAAGACACAAGGACCAAATAATGGGGAAAAGGAAGGCAGCAGAATGTGCATAGCAGAGCTTTCACCAACCAAATCTTCATCATATTCAAAGATACTAACACGCAGGGAGCCTTTTGAATGGGTGATTTCCTGGGCATGCAAGTCAGCATTTGAAGCTAGTGACTCCAAACTTTCAGCAGTCTAGACAGCACCCAAACAGTTTCACATGGTGTTTTGGGGATAAAGATGCCGCGTCCATGATTACTTCCTGCCTTAGTACCACACTATTCGCTAGTGACTTCTCAAATCGGCATAATATTTTCTTTTGGCTGTAGCACTCTTGGTACAGCAACTACCCAATTGTTCCTTTTCCCTATCAGGTTGTTTGTTACTTGGCATGGCATCAAACACCAGAATCATCACAAGAGATTCCATGAGAACATACAGCAATTGCTTATATCACTATGAGCAATGATAAAGCAGATAGCAGATTGTCACTTATGCAATCATATTCAACAAAGCTCAGCTACCAAGCCTTTTCTGTTCTTTTTTACACAGAGACAGTGCATTATAAATGAAGATGACTGTACCTCTATGATTTTCATTTTCCAACACATCCTACCGTAGACATCATCGATCGGCTCCATCAGAAGCACGTATTTCCCTAACATAATTTCTGATGAACAATTCACAGAATGATATCATCTTGCCCATGTAAGTCAGCATTTGAAGCTAGTGACTCAGAACTTTTAGTAGACTGGACACCACAAAGCTGACTGAACAGCACCCAAGCAGTTCACATAGTGTTTGGGGGGAAAGATGCTGCGTCCATCATTACTGCCATCTTACCACACTATTAGCTAGTGACATCTCAAATCGGCATAATATCCTCTTTTGGTTGTAGCGCCCTTGGTACAGCAACTAGATTCCAGGAACTACCCTATTGTTCCTTTTCCCTATCAGGTTTTTTGTTACTTGACATGGCAGCAAACACCAGAATCGTCACACGAGATCCCATGAGAACATGCAGTGATTGCTCATATCGAAGACAGAGGCAACACAACACACTAAGAACAATGACATTCAAAAAAGCTCAGCTACCAAGCCTTTTATGCTCTCTTCAGGTGCAGTGTAAATGAAAATGGCCGTACCTCTATAGGATTTTCATTTTTCAACACCTGTTACCTGGGGGTTCATAACAAGAGGACCAGGTAGGTCAACTGTAGACACCACCAATCAGCTCCTCCAGAGGCACGTATATCTCTTAACTTGGTTTTCGATGAACAATCCACAGAATTAAATCATCTGAGCCCCAATCACACATTTTCATGCCCTTGCCCTGTACAGAAGCATGGTTGAACCAAGCACCCAAGCAATGTTTATGGTAAACACACGTATCAAACAATATACTCAATATCAAATTAAAAAAAAAAACTTCAACATCATGTATATATCTGAGGTTTTCTTAAGGTAAAATTCTACAGTCCTTGCAAATGCTAGTATTTTATTGTGTGCACTCTGTAGGTTAAGTGGATCTAAAGTGCATAAGACCAGGCAACCCAATAAGCAGGGATTGTCTTGTCACAATAGACTGGTGTCCAAGATGTCGGTATATGTGTCTAGCAGCTCCGATTCCTTGAGGTCATTGGTCATTGATCACTGGTCACCGGTGTACTACATCATGTTCTCACCGTCGTGGGCAGATTATCAGTGTGCTGCTGGCTCGGGCAAGAGCGATGCACGCCATCAAGGCTTTTGGTGAGCTTAGAAAGATTGGAGCATGCTCTAGATATAGAAGGCAAACTCCAGGTGGCGTTCTAGGCAATGCTGCCTCCATATCAGCTAACACGACCATGTTGCCGGCGAGATTAGGGGCTGCTTACTGCTGCCTTGCAGTTCATAACTTAGATATAGCGGGAGTGAAAACAAAATACACAATAAATTCTGGAGTTTTGAGAAAAGGTAAGCCAGTAAACAATAGTGGCAACCACCACTGAAGTATGTCATTCCAGTGGCATGGGATTGAATCAATTAGACAAAAGCAGCAGGAATTCAAGAAGAAAAAACTAAAAACTTTTCGAAATCAGAACAATGGGCTGTCTGGGATTAGTATACCTGGGTCAGTTCAGCAACTGAGTTATGTGGGTCTAAATACTACTCACTCTGTCTCAAAACGTAAGATGTTTGTCAAACAAGATCTTACATTTTGAGACTGCCAAAAAACATCTTACATTTTGAGACATAGGGAGTATTACTTTATTTATGTTCATATAAAAGATCTGTGCAGCAAAACTCTGCGTCATGACTACCTACATCGATGGCAAATGTCGTCTGAAAACTCTGTGCAGGAACAATTTTAAGGTTGCTGCAGAATATGCTACTATGTTAGTGTAAATTAAACAGATAACCCTGCTTTCTCTATGGATTTACATGGTTGAACAGAGCATGTCATGACAAAAGTTTAAATAACACCTTCTAGTTATCTCTCTACCACCATGTGTTTCCTTTTTGCAGCACGTTTGGAAATTCTGCTTGAAGCCGAATGGACAAGAAATAACTCTACATGTGTACTGTTGTTTCATGTGAACTGCCATAAGACTGTGAATACATGGGAAACCAGCTAAATATTACTACTCATTAGCAACTGTAAATAGTCATAGTAGAAACATTGGTTCAGCAGCACAGATTAAGTCAAATGGATTCTCAGGCAATTTTCATTTCACAGAGAAAGGTAATGCTAGTGTTGTTATAGATATGGAGCCACACCGGACCAAAACACAGTTGTATTATATAATTTTCCTCAGCATCAACAGAAGCTGTAGCAGTTCAGACAGTAAGAAAGCAGAATCTCAGGAACCTACAAGCTTATTAAGATCTTCATCAACAAAACATTTTCTCAGGCTTCATGAAAACAAAATGGCCATTACTAAATTTATTTTGATGGCTTGGCTCTGTATGAAGAAGCGAAAGACTGTTCTGATGCTGGGCTCCAGAATCCCCGAAGCAATAATTCCCAGGATATGGCACTCAAGCTGGTGCTTGATGTTCTTATCCTTCTAGCGTGTTACCTTTTTTGTCCTGGATTCTATTTAAATTCTATCCTTTACGGCCTGTATCATGCATGATGTATAACATCAACAGTTGTTTCATTGCAAGTAAACAGAACAAGGCGGTGAGCCCCGATCTAAAATCATGATATTTCGATGTGTTGATAGTTAACTAATATCTTGTTGTCTATGCTAAAGGTATGCAGATAGATGAGAACTGTTGTCAACAGAAAAAATCTAACATATCTCCAAATAACCAAATAATATGGTTAACTGTACAAACATTACCCCGTGTTTGCAGTTTTACTAGTACAGTTAATGCAGCAATTCTTTTAATATCTGAACGGAGATGGTACAGAAGGGTTTCTGTGTGTGTGTGTGTGTGTTTCATTTCTATTCTCATGAAAGTATATGCCTGATTCGAGTTTTTCTTTCGAATAGATACATTTTCAACTTTGATATCAATGAGAATAACATTGTCACGTACATTAATATTTGTGGTATCCTTTCAATATATCGTTCTCATTAGTAAGTCAGGAGCAAGCCTGTAGATTTAAATCCTTAGAATTTTATAAAGATAAGAGTGGCATCCATGTGCAACAAGTTGGTACTTAAAAGAATTCACCGAGAATCAACCTATAGCAAGGATCACCTCAATTGATTTGCTATGGACAGAAAACAAATTCTAATCAGAACACGGAAGGATAAATTTGCAGCTTTAATTGTGATCAGCAGTCTTTTTTATTGAACATGAGAAATGGCAATAGCTATCATGCTTTTAGTAATCTACCTGAAAATCTAAGATATATATGATTAACTTAGGTGAAGCCACCATGGTACAACAAGGATGATTTCACTTAATAATCACCAGCTACTTCACAACCTAGTTACACAAAAATAAGGACCATCTTCTAGTAGGTTTGGTACCTGTTATAGAAGCTGATTGTACATTATGTTGCTAGGCCTTCAAGCATATTCATGCAATTCAAACGCACATCACCACCAACATCACAAGACCAGCTATGATGCAGGTTCTTGTTTCAGTTAGCGGCTTGTTGCGGTTCTCCAGTTTCTCCCCTGTTCTCTGTATCCTCGTCATCGCTCTCCTCTTCCTCTGAAGCAACACCCGCTTCGATGTTCTCCTCATCCTCTTCTTCATCCTCCTCATCATCGTAGTCATCCTCATTCTCCCCATCTGCACCATACTCGTCTCCCATCATTTGGTCGCCACGAATTGTCTTCCTCTCCTTGCCCTTTGCTTTACCGGCCTCCTCCCTCCCCATATGCATCAAATGCAGGAACTGATACCTTATCCCCATCATTGGGTGTTTGTCCACCAACATATGCCTCCGGTAGGCTTCCCGGAGCACCACCGTCTGGGTCCTCAGCTTATGAGACAGGTAGAAGATACCTGGGTGCCTCGCGAGCACCTTCCTGAACCCTGGTGGTAGCCTAAGAGCCTCCCCAAGCTTGACCAAAACCTCCTTCTCCATCTTCTTCCCTACCGTGAGGCTGAGCGCCTCGTGCAGCACCGCCACAGTCCTCTTCTCCGTGATGTCGCTCCTGGGAGCCAGGTGCGAACCATCTTCGTACGGCGAGATGTATGGCAGCTTCTGCCACTCATCCAGCCACTTGCGAACGTTCTTGTCGAGCTCAAATCCACGGGGGAACGAGAGCTGGAAGGCGATGGGGTCGCCGACCTTGTACCCGCCGGTCCGCTGCGCGTAGGACTGCACGGCCGACACGGCTAGGTCCTTCCGGTAGCAGACGAGCTCGAGGAGGCGGCCGTCGGCGGAGAGCGCGAAGTAGTCCGGGTAGTGCGGGAGGAGCGAGCGGGGGAAGTCGGAGGGGAGGCCGAGGTCGAGGCGGATGCGCGCGACGAGGTGGAGCGGGAGCGCGCGGGAGGGCGCGAGCATGAGGAGGCGCAGCAGGCGGTCGGCGGCGTCGGCGCGGGTGGCGTCGACGGCCTGCGCCTCGTCGAGGTGGAGCGCGCTGAGCCTGTGCGTGGGCGAGACGGTGACGGGGTGCGGGGAGAGCGCGAAGGCGGAGGCGTAGAGGCGGAGGAAGCGGAGCGGGCGGAAGGGGAAGGGGATGGTGGAGGGCAGCGCGTGGAGCGGCACGGCGTGCGGCGGCGGCGCGGCCGTGAGCAGCGCGTCCTTGGTGAGGAGGAAGGGCACGAGGTGGCGCTCCCGCTCCACGACATGGTCCAGCGCGCGGTCCCGGCCCCACGGCACGCGGGCCTCGAGGAGGCCCCGCACCGGGACGTAGAGCGCCGCCGGCGGCCGGCGCGGCAGCAGCGGCATTCCTCCGGGCGGTTTTGGGAGGGGTTTCTGGTTGGGGAATGCGGCGGTGGTGGGGAGGAGGAGGAGGAGGCGGCGGCGGCCTGGGTCAAGGGTTAGTGCAAGCGGCGCGGGACATCACGCTGGGCCGCCACGCCGCCCCGCGAAACAGGCCCGCAAAGTGCCGCCTGGGCCGACCCCGCTTGTCTGTTGCGGGCTGAAGCGGGCAACCTCTCTTTTTGTTTTTTGTCTAAAAAAAAACCTCCTTGTGTTTCTTCCTGAAAGTCTAAAGAATTTCACACATCAAACAGCTCGTCCACTACTGCATTGTCTATGTATCTTTCACCTGATTACTGAAACGCTTATGAGCATCCAAGAATGGTACTACTGCTAGAAACTTGGCACGATCATAATAATGGTGTCGTCTTTTGGTTGTTCTCCTTTGACATAATAATGATGTTTGTTCTCTCTTGGTTTGTTCTTCTAGGCATTTTGCAAGGCATGTAGACAAGTCGACCCTCCTGTTCACTCTAACATGATTCACTTTGTTGGAGTTCAGAAGATTAATGTGTCATCAGTGTTCCTATGAATTCTGAAGCAAAACAATAGGCAGCAAGAAACCAAGCATCACCCTGGTTCTCTTATGAATCTATAATACTTAAATAGTTCATCCCCACTATCTTATTTCTCTTGACATGCAAGCTGTCCACATCACTAATCGACATGCAACCATTCACCTCACTCTACCTCAGCCGTGTAGCCACATGAGCAACTTTTTCCCGTGCATGATGTCTGGTCGTGCCATCCGTTACCAGTGTGTAAATTGAGCCCTTTCGTTTCATCAAGCGGTAAACTATGCAACCCATCGATTCCTCTCTCTCATTAATAAAGTAGAAAAAACGATTGAGCCCATTCCCGTCGAGCCCTTCCTTTTCTCTTATATTTATACTACAACGCGGTGGCTGGGGAGACATCTGTGAGCCAAATTCCTGTGAAGAAATCCAACACAAGTCGGTGCAAGCGGTGGCTCCGCCGACCTCGCGCGTGTCCATACCTACTCTGAGCAAATCCAAAACTCCAGCCTAGAGACAATGCACGACTACACGGATCCCGCCGGCTCCAACGTCAACAGATACTTCGATCTGAGCGAGTATCATCGACACGGTGGGGCGACAGCGGCCAAGCACGCAGCACACGACGACTCACATCCCAGGAGCAGCACACGCGCGAGGGCGAGCCAATGCCTCCACCCGTGCGTGAGTGTCATGAACTATCACATTGCCCAGCCGGGCGTTCCCGGTGACGGGAGGGATCCAACTCCCGCATGTTATCTCAGATGCATGTGTGAAGGTATACGACCAAGGTGGATAGTACATATGTGGCTCCTCCTGCAGACCTGCACAACGCCGGTCCAGCTCTCCTCCATGGCACTCCGGAATTTTCTCGTGCGGGACTCCCTTTACCCGTGCACTGCCCTGGTCTTATTCTTCCTTCTCTGTTTCTATTCCGGCCAAGGTCGATCCGGCGCCGTTCCTCCACCAGTCCTCTGCCCCGCCCACCCAAGCCAGCTGAAGCCTCTCTGTGCATCCATAGTATGGGTTTTGAACTCCATACAAACAGTGGCGGAGGCAGAAAAAAATTATAGGTGTGGCGGACTTTATGAACGATAAAACCTAGATACTTCCTCCGTTTCTACATATAAGTCTTTTATAAATTTTAATATGGACTACATACGGAGAAAAATGAATGAATCTACACTCTAAAATACGTCTACATACATCTGTATGTTGTCTTTATTAAAATTTCTAAAAATATTTGTATTTAGAAACAGAGGGAGTATATATACTTGTGATCAACAAATATAACCGAAATCAAATGTTGAAGTATTGGCACTCAAAATACCTTACTAGATAAAGATTAGATGCCTGACAGGTCACCAATTAGTCATCTATATTAACTAGACGGACATGAAGATGATCTACCAAGCATCCAAAGGTAGAGCTTCTAGTGGCACTTGCTTCGGGAAAATTGCTGTATAATTATATCTGTATATGAAATCACAAGAGAAAACTGATCAACTAGTCACTCAACAACGGGAGAGCACTAGAATAGACTTAATATGAACTGTGAATTAGTGGAGCTTATTTCTGTCAATGGTAAACAAATTCTGCCATGTCGCTAGGGTTTGGCCTTAGCCTGCGTAATAGCTAGCAGTTTTACGTGTGTGCAGACGTGCAGCCAAGCAATCAGGCCCACCGCCAGTGGCTATCATAAGCAGCAATAAGGCCCATCAAGCAGGCAGGGGCGCACGACTCAGCACAACCTTCAAGTAAGTATCTAGAGTACGTATATATACCTAGTATTTGCAGCAGAATTTAGGTATGGCGGACGCCAAACCAGCTATTTTTTTAAAATAATACATTTTTATATTAAATTTCAGAAATATTACACCGTAATTATTTTTTTTTAAATATTTCCCAATCGGCCTACTGCTGACCGATTGGATCCAGTCGGCCTACTGCAGGCCGATTGGCCCCCAGTCGGCCCACTGCCGGCTGATTGGATCCAGTCGACCCACTACTGGCCGATTGACCCCAGTCGGCCCACTGCTAGCCGATTGTCACCCAGTGTGATTCCTCTAGGCCGACAGGTGCATGCATCCATTTATCTGTTGAATAGGTATTTGAATAATGTTGAAGAAGTATTTGAAAAAATGTTGATCATGCATATAAAAATGTTAATCAAGCATTTAAAAAAATATTGAACAAGTATTTTAAAGATGTTGAACAAATATTTGAAACTGTTGAATAGGTATTTGAAAAATATTAAAGAAGCATTTAAAAAAATGTTGATCATGTATATAAAAATGTTAATCAAGCATTTGCAAAAAATGTTGAACAAGTATTTGAAAAATATTAATCATTTATATAAAAATGTTGAACAAGTATTTATAAAAATGTTGATCATGTATATAAAAATGTTGAACAAGTATTTGAAAATATGTTGAACAAGTATTTAAAAAATGTTAAACAAGTATTTGAAAAAATGTTTAACATCTGGAAGCTGGTGGGGTAGTTATTAGCTGCGTTGGGGATCGATGCCTGGTCTCCATGGCAATCACCAGGGCAGCTAACCACCCCATTAGTTTCCAGTTACTGGTTAGAAAAGGGACCGCGACCAACTAGAGGCGACTGAGCCGGTCTTCTCCATTATTTCTTTCTTTTTTTTCATATTATTTTTTCAAATACTTGTTCAAAAAATTTTTAAATACTTGTTCAATTTTTTTTCAAATACTTGTTCAACATTTTTATATACATGATAATTTTTTTTTACAAATACTTGTTCAACATTTTTATTTACATGATCAACATTTTTTTCAAATACTTGTTCAATATTTTTTTTCAAATACTTGTTCAACATTTGTTTCAAATGCTTGATTAACATTTTTATATGCATGATCAAATTTTTTTCAAATATTTCTTCAACATTTTTCAAATACCTATTCAACAGATAGATGGGTGCATACACCTGTCGGCCTATAAAAAGTAGATTAGGTGCCATTCAGCCAGCAGTGGGCCGACTGGATCCAATCGGCCAGCAGTGGGCCGACTGGATCCAATCGGCCGACAGTGGGCTGACTGGAGGCCAATCGGCCAGCAGTAGGCCGACTGGATCCAATCGGTCAGCAGTAGGCCGATTGGATAATATTTTTAAAAAATATAATTACGGCGTAATATTTCTGAAATTTAATATAAAAAATGTATTATTTTTAAAAAAATTGCATACAGACGTCGCCTACCTCCCCCGGGCCCCGGCCATCTGTCCCAGGCTCCCAGCCAAGCCGTCCACACAACCAGTCCCAGCCAAGCCGGCTGCACAACCACCAGATATCGGAAGCGGCGGTGCGCCTATAGACGTATCTGCTGCACAATCTAGCTAAGCTGTGGAATTTTTTCCTTTTGACAATTTTCATATAATGAAGCGTTGTACAATGAAGTGTCCTTTCTGCGTAATTAAGATCGGATCGTGCATAGTAAAAAGATTGGTTCGTTAATGACACAGTTTCTTTCCGAAACTTAAAATCCCTATATATTCCTTTCTTTTTTTTTAAGGGAAGGCCATCATGGCTAGCTTTATTTACTCAGATCAAAATTACATCGTTCACAAGGCTATTGACAATACATGCAGGTGGTTCGTCAGTCCAACTATCTGACATTTTATTACAAAAACTATACTTAGCTAGCTCATGAGGTGCGGTATTCGCCGCACGAAAACAATGCTTGAATGTGACACTCCCAATTGATGTAACAGTATCTAGACACTCCGCAAAGACTGCTGCCGATGCATCCCACCACTGTGTTTGTCCTGTGCAGAACTGAATGACTTCAAGGGAGTCTGATTCAGCCTCAACCCGATTAAAGCCTAATGAATTTGCAAATTGAAGGCCATCTCGCATGGCCCTAGCCTCCATAGCCGTAGCATCTGAAGCACAATCATTGTATTTGCATTGAGCAGCTAGAAATTGCCCCTTCTCATCTCTGATTATAGCGGCCGTTGCTCCTGCACCTGCATCTTGATAAAAAGCAGCGTCAACATTTACTTTAACAAACTTTGGGTCTGGCCTCTTCCATCTATGCTCCGTGTCCTCCCTATTTTGGTTCGACACTTTGTTATATCCGCATGTAATTGCCATCACTGAAATGGGCCATCTATTGGAAGGCGGAATTGTCTCATTGTGTGTGACCTGCCTACGGATCCACCACAAATACCAGCATCCCGCTGCTATGACGTCAATACTTCGAATAGTAGGCATGAGGTGAAACGGAGTGGTTGGTAAGTTTAGCAAGTGTTCCAGAACTATTGACCCCGAGCGATCCACATGAAGGGCCGATCTGATAGAGTCCCAAATGCCTAATTTCTCCCACAATTCTCTCGCTGGAATGCATTCAAAAAGCAGATGGCGCACATCCTCTGGTCCAACGTGACAAATTGGGCATTCTCCACTCACCGGGATGTGTCTGTTAGCGAGTACAGACATTAATTGTACAATTCCGTGCAGAATTCTCCAGCAATATATTTGAACTTTACGTGGGACTTGAAGATTCCATAGCATAGACCACACTGCCGGAGTCGTAGAGCTTCCCGGTCTACCCCGGGAAGTTGCATGGCCCCCATATTTGTGTATCCACTCAATATGATATGCAGTTTTCACAGAAAAGATTCCGTTTTTATTCGGATGCCAGGCGATAAGATCATCAAATGCTTGAAGGTGTAAGGGTATTTGCAAGATCCTTCGAACATCCACAGGGTTAAAATGGTCTTGAAGTAATTGCTCATCCCACGTTTGGGTAATAGGATTAACTAGTTCAGAAACCTTTGTTAAAATAGACTGATTCCGCGGAGTAATAATCATCCTGTTTGGGCTTGAAGGTATCCACGGGTCAGCCCAGATGTCAACATTTTCTCCCGTTCCTATTCTCCATATGTATCCACGCTTAAAGCAAGCTAACCCAGCAATGATACTCTGCCAAGTGAAGGAAGATCCCTTTTTCGGCCCTGCTAGGAGAATATCACAATTTGGGTAATACTTTGCCTTTAAAATCCTAGCACAAAGCGAGTCCGGGTTCGTTATCAATCTCCAGCATTGTTTCGCTAAGAGAGCAAGATTAAACGAATATAGATCTCGAAATCCCATCCCACCTTCACTCTTTGGGAAACATAGCTTCCACCAAGAATACCAATGCATCTTCTTGTTATCTTCTTCATCACCCCACCAGAATTGAGCTATTACATCTGTAATTTCTTTGCAAACGCCTTTAGGAAGACAGAAAACTGACATTGCAAATACTGGTATAGACTGAGCAATGGCCTTCGATAAGATCTCCTTGCCACCCGTGGATAATTGTTTCTCCATCCATCCTTTTATCCTCTGCATTACCCTGTCACGGAGATGTTTGAAACAGTCATTTCTATCAGCACCAACCATGGCAGGTAGGCCGAGATATTTATCAGATAAGGCTTCCGTATTTATATCCAATTCTTGACAAATTTCAGCTTTCGTGGTCACATTAGTATTTGGGCTGAAAAAGATGCTCGATTTACCCACACTGATCATCTGTCCCGAATTCTCACAGTAGGTTCCCAGTGCTTGCCGCAAGGAAGTTGCATTTAACACATCTGCTCGCATGAGAATAAGAGAATCGTCAGCAAATAAGAGGTGTGAAACTGACAGTGCATTCCTGCACACTCTGATCCCATCAATGCCACCAACTTCTTCTTCATACTGCAATAAACTAGAAAGACCTTCTGCACAAATCAAAAATAGGTACGGCGAGAGGGGGTCCCCTTGCCTGAGACCCCTTGTAGGGTTAAATATATCCGTCTCCTGTGAGTTAAATCTTACTTTGTATCTTACTGAGCTCACACAAGCCATCATTAAATCAATCCAATTCTCATGGAATCCCAATTTCCTCATCATATTTCTCAAGAAGATCCATTCTACTCTATCATAAGCCTTATGCATGTCCAGCTTGACTGCACACAATCCAGCAAGACTGTTCCTCGTATTCTTTATTTTATGGATACACTCATAGGCAATAAGTATATTATCGGTGATTAATCTACCAGGAACGAATGCACTCTGGGTAGGTGAAATAATTTCAGGCAATATACTCTTCAATCTGGCAGCCAATATTTTGGAGATAATTTTGTAAAGCACATTACAAAGACTAATAGGCCGAAATTGAGTTACCAGTTCAGGTGCATCCACCTTTTGGATCATCACAATTGACGTATCATTCCACTCAGCAGGGATTTGACGTGTGTTGATAGCATGTAAGACTTCATGAGTGATGTCACTCCCAAGAATATGCCAATACTTTTTAAAAAATACAGCATGTAACCCATCCGGCCCTGGTGCTTTTAGATCTCCAATACTTAACACAGCTTTATGCACATCTTCCGCAGTAAAAGGAGCCATCAACATATTGTTCATCTGATCAGTCACTTTACTATGAACTTTTTCTAACAATACTGGATCTGTTTGATTAACTTCCGAAGAGAACAGATTAGAGAAGTAATTCTGGACATGCGGATTTAAAGATGAATTACCTTTCAGCCATTGCCCATTATCATCCTTTAACCTTTTAATGAAATTCTTTTTTCTCCTAGCTGAAGCATAAGCCATGAAGAAACCTGTGTTCCGATCGCCACTTGTCAACCATGTAGCACGCGAACGTTGCCTACATGCAATCTCCTCCAGCTCAAGCAAATATTCCACCAGTTCAGCCAACTCCTTCCTCTTCTCTTCATTTTCATCTGTCATAGGACTAGTCATCGCCTGTTCCAACTCTCGTTGTGCCTTGCATAATCGCTTCTTAGGTTTTTTTAAGACTCTCTGGTCCCAATCATGGAAGCGACCATGCATGCATGAAAGTTTTTCATACAGGCTAGTTCCTTGGTTCGCTGAAACATGAGCCCATGCGTCCTGTACTACTTCAGTAAATTTTTTTTCCTTCAGCCAGTACGCTTCAAACCTCCTTGGTCTTTGGTTAGGATCCACATGTTCCTGAATGTAATATTCAGTGTTCACAAGAATAGGTCTGTGATCTGAATGATTGAACTCCAGATTTTCAAGCGCGGCATGTGGGTATAGAATCGACCACTCGTCGTTTATTAGACCCCTGTCCAATCTCTCCCGTATTCTTCCTCTCCTCCAGGTGAACATATCCCCGACAAATCCCATATCCTTGAGATTGCAATCATCGATAGCATTCTGAAATGCTGTCATATATTGCTGGGGGCGAGGATTACCTCCTTCTTTTTCCTGTAAAAACTGTATTTCGTTCAGATCACCAACTAACAACCATGGCTGACACTGTGATTGATGCAATGCCCGCATACGGTCCCATGTTTTATGCTTATTCTCCCATCTAAACTCTCCGTACATACCAGTAAGTCTCCATGTGTTATCACTTGTATCCGTGATCATCACATCTATAAACATAGGGTCAAGATCCAACCTCTGAACCTTAAATTCTTTTTTCCAAAATAGAATAAGACCTCCCTTCCTCCCATCGCCATGGCACACAAATTTTTGGTCCATCTTAAGGCGGCGACGTAAACATTCAGCCGGATAGCTTTCTAGGTGAGTCTCCGACAAAAACATCACACCAGGATTTGACTTTCGTTGGACATTGAGCAAAGCACGGATTGCCGGTTCATTCCCGAGACCATTGCAATTCCAACTCAGAACCTTCATTGTTGCTCTCTGACGAACGTGAGAAGACAGAAAAATTCCAACCCCACCGAATCCAAAGCTGCTAACAATTTCACCACATCCAATCAGAGGACTGGATTTCTACTTCCTCAGAAATCTTCAAAGTCTCCAAAACAGTATGCTCCTCCGATCAAATCGATTGAGCAGAAAAAACTGATCCAATACGGATGACCATATGCAAGATACAGCCACAACCACGCAGTGGAGAGAGAGAGACCAGCCACGGCAACCTTACAGCGCCGTCCTGGGACTGCAAGCACCGGCCCCCCCGCCGCCGCCAAGGAGGCGGCCGGCGGCGGACCAGCGAAACCCTAGCCGCCTTAGGATCGCCCCTCACGGAAGAAAACGTCCTGACCGTCCCTGAAGGCTGGTCAATCGAACTGTAAAAAAAAGTGGGTGGCTTCTCTGCTTTTGAATTGGTATAAATGACTGATGAAGGTTTTAATTTCCAAATACATAGTCCATTTACCATCCCTTTGGTTATATTATCATAGAATATGGATGTCATAAAATTTAGTCATATATAAGAAGTGGGTGGCTTAAATATGGGTGGCATAAAATTTAGTCATATATAGTGTGTGTATCTGACAAATTATGCGTACATGTCCATTTTTTCATTGAATTTGTAAGTACATGCTAAAAAAGTATAGAAATCATTCAGCCTTCAATATTTTTAAAATATGATAACTTATCCAGTCATCCAAGTGACATAGGCAATCTGACTCCTAATGAAAAGGAAACTGAGACCTTACATGACTGGCTCAGTTATATAAGGAGAACATGAAGGGCATTCTTTTATAATATTCCCATATCAATATGATCTCACACCATACTCATGCCGGACAACCTTCTCTGCCCTTTAATGAGGATCACACATATGACTGGCATGTGAAGATTTATTTTCTCTACTCCTGAATTGACCTAATCTTTATCATAGCAAAACTTCAGTCACTTTTAGGATGACACTTAACTTATCTACCGGAGTAATTCCATGGAGTATATATTTCTATTCAGAGTCCATTGCCAGCCTTTAATTCCATCGACACTTCTATCTTCAGGGAATAACTGCGTGAGCAAAACTAAGTGCAACCATACTATACGAAATTGTAAAGATGGGAGATGCTCCCGCAATTCATTCTTACTGTTTACTATGCTAATCCAACTATACACTTTGGTTTTTCTGAAAGGAGTCTGGCATATCCGTGCATGAATATAGACCCAACATGCAATCTATTATGCTACTTACAGTAAATTATATTATTTTTAGTTCCAATTTGTCGTTTCATTACCAATGTTTGTATTCCTACAAAAGGGGAAAAAATCTCACTTAAATATATTGCAACCAATTCCCGCAGCAACGCGCGGGGTATCATCTAGTTCTGAAGATTAATGTGTCGTTACTACTCATATATGTGGTGGTGTTAGCATTGAGGGCATTATCTGAAGATTATTATTATTCTGCTATTTCCATCTAAACTGTAGTTCAATATCCACTGCATACCTTATTCGGACCATGCTGTAATTTTCTTTTTTCTATGGATCTTTGTGCAGGTTGTGCTGAATTTCCAGATTTGATATAATGCAGCTCCAGCCGAGCTATCTGTTATCTGAATTTTCAGTGACCATGTTGTTATCTGGATTTTGCACTGAGCTAAGGGCATCTCCAGCCGCGCCCCCAACAGGCCCTCCCCAGGCGATTTTGTGGCGCCGGCGCCAAAAAAAGGCCCCAGTCACGTCCCTAGAAGCCCGTTTTTCGCCGGCTCGGGTCAAAACTGGTGTCGGCGGACCCAGGCCGAACCCGGCGCCCTGGGGGGCGCTTGGGGAGCCGGCACAAGCGAAAAAGGCCCGTGGGCCCGCCCTGGAGGCGACCCGAGGGCCTTTTCCCGCCGTTTCTTGACGCTTTTCCCTCGCATCTCTCCCGCTCGCTCGCCTTCCTCCCGCCATTCTCTCCCTTTCTCCCGCCAAACCCCCTCCCGCTCGCCGCGAAGAAGTACGCCATGCCGCCGAAGAAGTACGCCATGCCGCGCGCGGCGGCAACCGCGACTGGCGCCGTGGCCCAGCCGAAGCAGAGGAAGCCGAGGGCGCCGCCATCGAAGCCACCGGGCCTGTCGAACGCCGAGTGGAGGGTGGAAGTTCAGCGGCGCGAAGCAGTCACCGCCGACAGGCGGAACAAGGCCATAGCCAAGAAGGCCCGCGACAACACGGCGCGCGCGGCGGCGTCTTCCTCATCGGTCGACCAGGCGGGGATGAATCCACCCGTCGTCAGCCACGCCTAGTACGCGCCCTGGGGACAGCAAGGCGCCGGATCTTCATGGGGTTCATCGTCGCCCGGCTACGCCGACGGCGACGCGCACGGTGGGTTCAACCCAAACGTGACCTTCCCTCATGATCACCCCGCTACGCGCACGTCCTCGCCCGCCTTCGTCGGCGTGCAGTACCCTCCATACAACTACTCGAAGAGAAGATCGAGGCGCGGGCCGTCCTACGCCCGGGCCGTCCTACGCGAAGAGAAGACCGAGGCACGGTGGTCGTCGCTAATGAAGAACAACGCCATCAAGCTCGAGCTGCTCCGGACGAACGTCGCTGCAAAGAAGAGGAACACCGACATGGCTTTTCTGATGGGCGGGGCGGACATGCTCCAGAGCAACGACGAGAAGCTCAAGGCGTGGTACCTGGTGCAGCGCGGCCTCATCCTGAACGAGCTGCCAACGGCAACGCCGACGACGCCCACGACCACACGGACGCCAAGCCCGAACGACGCCTCTACATCGCCGCCCAGCAGTGCCGAAGCCGCGCCGACGCAGCTCAGCACCGAAGCAGCTCCGACACCGACGAGCCCGCGCACGCCGACTCCGCCAACGCCTGGAGCCGACCCCGCCGAGTGAATCGTTGCGCACGCGAACTTGCGGCGGCGGCGCTCTGTTTCTTGTAACGCCAGACTACGTCCGATCGCCGGATTTGCGGCGTCTATTGAGAGCGGGAACGACCAAGTTTAAATTTCCTGCATCCTGAGGCCGGCGCGTGGGGGTGTGACTGGGAGCTAGGTCGCCCCCAGAGACCGAACTAGCGCCGGCACGCCCCCAGGCCGCTCTATTTAGGCGCCCTGGGGGGCGAACGGCTGGAGATGGCCTAATGCAGCTGTAGCTGATGCTGATTAATACTACTGTCCGCTGGCGGGTGCATGCGGGCTGCCGCAAACGCCGGCGCTAATTATAGCGGTGTGTGGCGGCCAGCCACTGCCGCATGCCGCATCAGCCGCAGTGTCCCGCTTAGCCCTGTAAACGGGGAGCGAAAAGTTTGCGGTCGATGCAGCGAGCGAGCGAGCGATTGGGATTTCCTTTCTTTCTGATGAACGAGAGGGGAGATTGCAGGTTTGCCTTCTTGCCATCCATTCGAGAGGCTTCTTGTTCTTATCACGGGTATCATTTTGGCTTATCATCTGGCGATTGCAGATAGGAATTCTCGGTTGATTTTGTGCTTCCGCGGCAGAATTCTGTTGCGCACGCGGGATCCAGAGGAGGGGACGAACGAGCCTCTGGTTCGTTAATGTCCACAGTGCTCTGAATGAATGGATGGAATCAACCAGCGGCCAGCCTCCATGGCGGCTAGCAGATCTTGCTCGGCAGTGCCCGGCATAAGACGCGATTCATCGACGGCGGCAAGGAGAAATTTGTAAGGTGAGATGCCGGATGCATTTCATTTCATCGAGTACTCCATTTCATCTCATTTCATAAGGGATCCCTTAGATGATTGGCGGGGATAATGAATGCATGCATGCATCAACGTTTGGTTTTTGCCTCGTAGCTTAGGCTTGCTGACGACGCGAGCGCGAGCGGGATGTCGTACGAGGCGTCCATCGGCGGGGGCGGCGGCGGCGGCGGGGAGCGGCGGCGGTCCGCCTTCCACATCGGGTACGGCGGCGTGGTGGGCGCGTCCCGGCGGCGGCTGGCGCAGCCGGAGCTGCTGGCGCGGGGCGTGATCACGCATGGCTCGGCGCAGCTCCGCACGCTGGGCCGGTCGATCCGCACGGGCGCGGCCATGGCGGCCGTGTTCCAGGAGGACCTCAAGAACACGTCGCAAAAGATCTTCGACCCGCAGGACCGCATCCTGGTGCGCCTCAACCGCAGCTTCCTCATCTCCTGCATCATCTCCATCGCCATCGACCCCATGTTCTTCTACGGGCCCCGGGTGAGGGAGGAGCAGCTCCCCGGGGAGCAGAACACCAACCTGTGCATCGGCATCGACCACGGCCTCGCCATCTCCACCGCCGTGGTCCGCACCCTGTTCGACATCTACTTCCTGGCGCGCATCGCGCTGCAGTTCCGCACCGCCTTCATCGCGCCCTCCTCCAGGGTCTTCGGCCGCGGCGAGCTGGTGATCGACACCGTGGAGATCGCCAAGCGCTACTGCCGCCGCTTCTTCATCGCCGACGTCTTCTCCGTGCTCCCGCTGCCGCAGATGGTCATCTGGAAGTTCCTCTACCGGGAGGACAAGACGGCGGTGCTGGAGACCAAGGACAGGCTGCTGTCCATCATCATCGCGCAGTACGTGCCGCGGCTGGTCCGGATATACCCGCTGTCCACGGAGCTCAAGCGCACCAGCGGCGTCTTCGCCGAGACGGCCCTCGCCGGCGCCGCCTACTACCTCCTCTGGTACATGCTGGCCAGCCACATCGTGGGCGCCTTCTGGTACCTGCTGTCGATCGAGCGGGTGACCGACTGCTGGCGCTTCTCGTGCAACGAGTTCCCGGGGTGCAACCAGATCTACATGTACTGCGGCAAGACGGAGAGCAACGAGGAGTACACGGAGTGGACCACCGTGATCCGGCAGGTCATCACCGAGAACTGCCAGCCCACCGACGACGGCGAGATGCCCTTCGACTACGGCATGTACTCGTCGGCCGTCACCTCGGACGTGACCACCTCCAAAGACATGACCACCAAGCTCCTCTTCTGCCTCTGGTGGGGCCTCGCCAACTTGAGGTAACAAAATTACTCAACAAGACAACATTATTTTGATTGTAGTTTGTCACTAATTTATGTGGTCGAACAGTACGCTAGGCCAAGGGCTCAAGACAACCATCTACACCGGGGAGTCGCTCTTCGCCATTACGCTCGCCACCTTCGGCCTCATCCTAATGGCCATGCTCATCGGAAACATTCAGGTCAACGATCCTTCTTCTTTACTAGCTTAAGCCTAGCTGCCCCATTTATGTATGTGTTGCACTGACGAGACGATCGATCTTTTGCAGACGTATCTGCAATCGCTGACCGTGCGGCTGGAGGAGATGCGGGTGAAGCGGCGGGACTCGGAGCAGTGGATGCACCACCGCCTGCTGCCGATGGAGCTGCGCGACCGCGTCCGGCGCTACGACCAGTACAAGTGGATCAACACCCGCGGGGTGGACGAGGAGGCCCTGGTCCAGAACCTCCCCAAGGACCTCCGCCGCGACATCAAGCGCCACCTCTGCCTGGGCCTCGTGCGGAGGGTGCCGCTGTTCGCCAACATGGACGAGCGCCTCCTGGACGCCATCTGCGAGCGCCTCAAGCCGGCGCTCTACACGGAGCGGACGTACATCATCCGGGAGGGGGACCCCGTGGACCAGATGCTCTTCATCATCCGCGGCAGCCTGGAGAGCATCACCACGGACGGCGGCCGGAGTGGCTTCTTCAACCGCAGCATGCTCCAGGAGAGCGACTTCTGCGGCGAGGAGCTGCTCACCTGGGCGCTGGACCCCAAGTCCGGGGTCAGCCTGCCCTCCTCCACGCGCACCGTCATGGCGCTCTCCGAGGTCGAGTCCTTCGCGCTGCACGCCGAGGAGCTCAAGTTCGTGGCGGGGCAGTTCCGGCGCATGCACAGCAAGCAGGTGCAGCACACCTTCCGCTTCTACTCGCAGCAGTGGCGCACCTGGGCCGCCACCTACGTCCAGGCCGCGTGGCGGCGGCACCTCAAGCGGAAGGCCGCCGAGCTGCGGCGCAAGGAGGAGGAGGAGGAAGGCCGGTCGTCGAGCTTCAAGACCACCATACTGGTGTCACGGTTCGCGGCCAACGCGCTGCGCGGCGTGCACCGGCAGCGGTCGACCAAGCGGGATCAAGGGGATATCATGATCCATGTCCCCGTGCCCAAGCCGCGTGAGCCGGACTTCGGCGCTGATGATTGACTTGCCTCCGGTTGCATATACTATCGAGATGAAGCTATGTGACTTTGACAGTTTGACTATTCTCTACTCAAGAAATAGCACAGTGTTCCTCGTATTTGATTGTCTTTGGTTGTTTGCACTAACATAATCATGCATTACTTGCGAGAACACGAGATTCAACAATAGGAGATAGAACCAGACTAGTATCTTTGATAAGTGTTGCACGTAAAGCACGAAGCAATTCTGCCCTGACGTTTTTTGATGACAACTTTAGTTAACTGAGGATGACAATTTTAATTGTGAAGCATGACAACTTTCTGTTTGGATGGCAAATTTCTGTTTTTTGGGATTTGTTTTTTATGGCAATTTTACTTATGAAAATGTCAGGACGGTGTTACTTCGTGCCACATCACTTATCATTTAGGTTTTGTAAAACAACGTGTCTCATTGCCGATTTCATTAGAGAACCGCAATGCTAATGGGCGAACGTTGTTGGGAAGGAACTCTGAGTGGACGTGCGCTCACAATTGACTGATCGAGATCAAACGGTGTCAGTTTTTCCAAAAAAAAAAACTCTATGTAGACATTGCTGATAGTCTGAAGAAATTGCCACCCTCTCAGATCAGGGCCGACACATGAGCAACCAGTTCCAACCTCGGATTTGTAGGTGGGGGGAGGTGAATTTTATAGTAATTTACCGCACGACACGTAGCTAAAGACCCACAACTGGCTGGAACACTCGAGGCAAAAACATGGATAAAACATATTACAACGTCGAACACTAGCAAAAACCATCTCACCTATTTTGCATCATGTGCCATATTAAAAGGAGTAATAATTCTAGAAATACTATTACAGGTATTCCCTCCGTTCAAGTTTACTAGGCCCTCCGACTAAAACTCAGGTACCAAGGCAACCTATTAATTTAAGATGCTACTTTAGACAGTAAATCGCGTGCATCAAAACTTGATTAGTCATTGCTTGTTAATTGCCCTATAAGACGGGTTTGGCTCAGCTGGAGGGTTCCCTGCAGGAAATATTGTGCAGAGCCAATAAGAGACCGCCACTTATCTAGATT
>NC_057807.1:557227228-557279857 GCF_018294505.1 Triticum aestivum
AGCGAGCATGCAAGAGTCCGACGACGTGCTGCGTTCTGGAACGCAGACTAAACGACGTGTTCTCCACGTGGCCAAGCAGGGCTCCCTTGTTGTTCGGGTGGTGCTCCTCCTCCACGGCTTCCCGGAGCTCTGGCTGCACTGGTGCCACCAGATGCCCGCGCCCGCCGCGCTCTGGTCCCCAACCTCCGTGGCTTCGGCGACTCCGGCGTCCATCTGATCCGGCCGCCTACGTTGTCGTGCTCCTCGATCACCTCCACCTGCCCTCGACCGGTGACGAAGATGTTCGCGACGCGCGGTGATGGGTTCTGCATCAAGCGATGCCAGTGGTGGCATGCCATCCCCTGTGTCTTCTGATTTAATTTGAGCATACCTTCTTCTTTTTGACAGGAGCATATGTTCTTCTTGTTTTTCGGTTAAAGTGAATTAAGTCTTGCGAATGAGAGTTCACACAACAAATCGAATCGAAGTGTGTCAAGCAAAGAGTTTCGAGCAAATGGTTATTCGAGGGACTAGTTGAATGAGACTTTCAACCTCGACAACATGGAGGACAATGTAGCACTGCAGCATGCCAGCATGGTTCTCACGTCAATGCGGCAGATGACTCCAACTGATGCATGCTAGGACGTTGACAGTGGCTGCATCAAACTCGAGATGGATGGCGGCAAACTACACCACCACATCCCACATAGCACCATCCCTCGACGACATGGATGGCGGCAAACTACACATTTGTGTGACGTTGTCCACCACCGTCATGCGGATTTTCGTCACAGTATCTCAGTTTTCTTGTAGTGAATCGTGATTCATGGGAATTAACATTTAATCCATAGTGAAGTACACACATTGTATTTGACACAATTGATCTCATGGTACTAAAATTCTATGCCCAGTATATGCCAAGGTGTCCCACAAGGGCACGAGTAGCATTGTATGTTTTGATCCACCACTTCCGTTGAGCAATCCCGGTGTGTTAAGAACAATGATATAACTTTGTCTTTGATGATTTATGTCTATGCTTTCCTTTGTCATGGAATTAACCGAAACACAAAAGATAGGAGTCAAAGCTTGTGAAGAAATGGAGCACTTCCAAGTTGTTGGCCGATGATGATGATGAGATTAACAACCACACGATGAGCTCGCCGAGTGCATCCTCTAAAGGTAGGAACCGTTTTTGAAGGAAGATTGAAGACCAAGAGGATCAGAATGATGATGGTGTGAGGCAATGTAGCAGCCACCCATTATTAGTTTGTGCTGCTTTCACATGTTTGGATTGAATTTTGATAATTTTGTTTTGCAGGAAACAATAGCACACATTTACGTGAGGAGTTCTAAGGAGAAAGGAATAAATGGATGATGAAGACGGTGTCGACACTCTTAATGTATGCCATTATTTCTAGGATCTGACTTTTTTGTACATAAAAACACATAGTTATGGAATGGTCAAATAAAATTTACAACATCGCTTGTCCAAAAAAGTTTTGATGTGTCTTATTTTAAGTCAACATGGAGTGTAGTTTTGTTAATTTTGATTCTGATGCTTGGATTGAGGAGATGGACTGACGACCATAATGATGTAATGGAAATGTTGACAATATCATCTTATGTGCATATGGATATGACCAATCTTAAACCACTAGAATTAGTCCCTCCTCCCCCGTTGCAACATACGGGCAATTACCTAGTTAAGTTAATAAAAACAGAGTAACGCCTTAAGCAAGATGAGCGGTTCTGCCCCGATCATGAATTCATCACGTGATTGGGATAGAATCGCATCTTGGGTGATACAAGTTGGTATCAGAGTGACAAAGGAAATAAGGAGAAAAAAGAATTACTACTCTCCGATATATATATCTACGACTCAAAACAGGTTTTTTTCTAGACTCGATAATGGCAACGGTTCGATCAATCAAGGGGGCTCCTGCGGTCGGTAAGGCTCTAATACCAACTTGTAGCACCCAAGATGCGATTCTATCCCAATCACGAATTCATCATGTGATTGGGATAGAATCGCATCTTGGCTGCTACAAGTATGATGTAGACAGAGTAAACCCAAACAATATGAATAAATCTCATCTTTTTATCCTTAACGACAATAATACAAATACGTGTCATGTCCCTTTCTATCACTGGGATTGAGCATCGCAAGATAGAACCCAACACAAAGCACCTCTCTCATTGCAATAAAAAATCGATCTAGTTGGCCAAACTAAACGGATAGATCAGAGGTTAATACAATGCTATAATAATCATGTATAAAAGAATTCAGAGAAGACTCAATTAATATTCATGAATAATCTGATCATAAACCCATAATTCATCGGATACCAACAAACACACCGCAAAAGAAGATTACATCAAATAGAACTCCAAGAACATCGAGGAGAACATTGTATTGAAGATCAAAGAGAGGGAAGAAGGCATCTAGCTACTACCTATGGACCGTAGGTCTGTGGTAAACTACTCACGCATCATCGAAAGGGCAGCAAGGATGATGTAGAAGCCCTCTGTGATCATCGAAAGTGCCGGAAAAGGCGTCTAGATGGGATCGCGGAAGAACAGAAATTTGCGGTGGCGGAAAAAAAATCGGGTGGCTCTCTCATGTATTGGGAATATTTGAAAATTTATAGAGGTGGAATTAGGTCGGGAGGTTCCACGAGGGGCCCACAAGCCTGGGGGGCGCACCCCCTTAGCTTGTCGCTTCCTCATGACTCCTCATGTCTTCTCCCGAACCTTCGTGGGTCTTTTCTGGTCCAGAAAAAATTAATCCAAAGCTTTTCTTCGTTTGGACTCTTTTGATATTGATTTTTTGAAAAGCCAAAACAAGCAAAAAAACAGCAGCTGACACTGGGCACTAGGTTAATAGGTTAGTCCCCAAAAATAATATAAAATTACATATAAAATATCGAAGATTGATAATATAATAGCATGGAATAATAAAAAACTATAGATATGTTGGAGACGTATCAGGGAACTATGTCATAATTGATGAGCCGCCACTGATGTCTACTACACAACCTTCTTCTTGTAGACATTGTTGGGCCTCCAAGTGAAGGAAATATGCCCTAGAGGCAATAATAAAGTTATTATTTATTTCCTTATATCATGATAAATGTTTATTATTCATGCTAGAATTGTATTAACCGGAAACATAATACATGTGTGAGTACATAGACAAACAGAGTGTCACTAGTATGCCTCTACTTGACTAGCTCGTTAATCGAAGATGGTTATGTTTCCTAACCATAGACATGAGTTGTCATTTGATTAACGGGATCACATCATTACGAGAATGATGTGATTGACTTGACCCATTCCGTTAGCTTAGCACTTGATCGTTTAGTATGTTGCTATTTGCTTTCTTCATGACTTATACAAAGTTCCTGCAACTATGAGATTATGCAACTCACGTTTACCGGAGGAACACTTTGTGTGCTACCAAACGTCACAACGTAACTGGGTGATTATAAGGGTACTCTACAGGTGTCTCCAAAAGTATATGTTGAGTTGGCATAATTCGAGATTAGGTTTTGTCACTCCGATTGTCGGAGAGGTATCTCTGGGCCTTCTCGGTAATAATCATCACCTAAGCCTTGCAAGCATTGTAACTAATGAGTTAGTTATGAAATGATGTATTACGGAACGAGTAAAGAGACTTGCCGGTAACGAGATTGAACTAGGTATTGGATACCGACGATCGAATCTCGGGCAAGTAACATACCGATGACAAAGGGAACAACGTATGTTGTTATGCGGTTTGACCGATAAAGATCTTCGTAGAAAATGTAGGAACCAATATGAACATCCAGGTTCCACTATTGGTTATTGACCGAGAATAGTTCTAGGTCATGTCTACATAGTTCTCGAACCCGTAGGGTCCGCATGCTTAACGTTACGATGACAGTTTTATGAGTTTTGATGTACCGAAGTTTGTTCGGAGTCCCGGATGTGATCACGGACATGACGAGGAGTCTCGAAATGGTCGAGACATAAAGATTGATATATTGGAAGCCTATGTTTGGACTTCGGAATAGTTCCGGGTGAAATCGGGATTTTATCGAAACACCGGGGGGTTACCGGAACCCTCCCGGGGGTTAATGGGCCTTAGTGGGCCATGAGGGAGAAGAGGAGGGCTGGCCAGGGCAGGCCGCGCGCCCCCTCCCCCCCTAGTCCGAATAGGACAAGGAAGGGGGGGGGGGCGGCGCCCCCCTTTCCTCTTTCCCTCCCCCCAAGTCCTAATCCAACTAGGAAAAGGGGGGAGTCCTACTCCCGGTGGGAGTAGGACTCCTCCGGCGCACCTCCTCCTAGGGCCGGCCACACCCCCCCTTTGCTCCTTTATATACGGGGGCAGGGGGCACCCTAGGACACACAAGTTGATCTACGGATCGTTCCTTAGCCGTGTGCGGTGCCCCCCTCCACCATATTCCACCTCGGTCATATCGTCGCGGAGTTTAGGTGAAGCCCTGTGCCGGTAGAGCATCATCATCGTCACCACGCTGTCGTGCTGACGGAACTCATCCCTGACACCCTGCTGGATCGGAGTCCGGGGATCGTCATCGAGCTGAACGTGTGCTGAACACGGAGGTGCCGTACGTTCGGTACTTGGATCGATCGGATCGTGAAGACGTACGACTACATCAAACGCGTTGTCATAACGCTTCCGCTTTCGGTCTACGAGGGTACGTGGACACACTCTCCCCTCTCGTTGCTACGCATCACCATGATCTTGCGTGTGCGTAGGAATTTTTTTGAAATTACTACGTTCCCCAAAAGTGGCATCCGAGCCTGGTTTTATGCGTTGATGTTATATGCACGAGTAGAACACAAGTGAGTTGTGGGTGATACAAGTCATACTGCTTACCAGCATGTCATACTTTGGTTCAACGGTATTGTGAGATGAAGCGGCCCGGACCGACATTACGCGTACGCTTACGCGAGACTGGTTTCACCGCTGCGAGCACTCGTTGCTTAAAGGTGACTGGCGGGTGTCTGTCTCTCTCACTTTAGTTGAACCGAGTGTGGCTACGCCCGGTCCTTTCGAAGGTTAAAATAGCACCAACTTGACAAACTATCGTTGTGGTTTTGATGCGTAGGTAAGAACGGTTCTTGCTCAGCCCGTAGCAGCCACGTAAAACTTGCAACAACAAAGTAGAGGACGTCTAACTTGTTTTTGCAGGGCATGTTGTGATGTGATATGGTCAAGACATGATGCTATATTTTATTGTATGAGATGATCATGTTTTGTAACCGAGTTATCGGCAACTGGCAGGAGCCATATGGTTGTCGCTTTATTGTATGAAATGCAAACGCCATGTAATTGCTTTACTTTATCACTAAGCGGTAGCGATAGTCATAGAAGCAATAGTTGGCGAGACGACAACGATGCTATGATGGAGATCAAGGTGTCGCGCCGGTGATGATGGTGATCATGATGGTGCTTCGGAGATGGAGATCACAAGCACAAGATGATGATGGCCATATCATATCACTTATATTGATTGCATGTGATGTTTATCCTTTATGCATCTTATCTTGCTTTGATTGACGGTAGCATTTTAAGATGATCTCTCACTAAAAATTATCAAGAAGTGTTCTCCCTGAGTATGCACCATTGCCAAAGTTCGTAGTGCCAAGACACCACGTGATGATCGGGTGTGATAAGCTCTATGTCCATCTACAACGGGTGCAAGCCAGTTTTGCACACGCAGAATACTCAGGTTAAACTTGACGAGCCTAGCATATGCAGATATGGCCTCGGAACACGGAGACCGAAAGGTCGAGCGTGAATCATATAGTAGATATGATCAACATAGTGATGTTCACCATTGAAAACTACTCCATCTCACGTGATGATCGGTTATGGTTTAGTTGATTTGGATCACGTGTTCACTTAGATGACTAGAGAGATGTCTGTCTAAGTGGGAGTTCTTAAATAATATGATTAATTGAACTTAAAATTATCATGTACTTAGCACCTGATAGTATTTTGCTTATCTATGTTTGTTGTAGATAGATGGCTCGTGTTATTGTTCCGTTGAATTTTAATGCGTTCCTTTAGAAAGCAAAGTTGAAAGATGATGGTAGCAATTACACGGACTAGGTCCGTAACTTGAGGATTATCCTCATTGCTGCACAGAAGAATTACGTCCTGGAAGCACCGCTGGGTGCCAGGCCTGCTACAGGAGCAACACCAGAAGTTGTGAATGTCTGGCAAAGCAAAGCTGATGACTACTCTATAGTTCAGTGTGCCATGCTTTACGGCTTAGAACCGGGTCTTCAACGATGTTTTAAACGTCATGGAGCATATGAGATGTTCCAGGAGTTGAAGTTAATATTTCAAGCAAATGCCCGGATTGAGAGATATGAAGTCTCCAATAAGTTCTATAGCTGCAAGATGGAGGAGAATAGTTCTGTCAGTGAGCATATACTCAAAATGTCTGGGTATAATAATCACTTGATTCAACTGGGAGTTAATCTTCCGGATGATAGTGTCATTGACAGAATTCTCCAATCACTGCCACCAAGCTACAAGAGCTTCGTGATGAACTATAATATGCAAGGGATGAACAAGACACTTCCCGAGCTCTTCGCAATGCTAAAAGCTGCGAAGGTAGAAATCAAGAAGGAGCATCAAGTGTTGATGGTCAACAAGACCACTAGTTTCAAGAAAAAGGGCAAAGGAAAGAAGAAGGGGAACTTTAAGAAGAATAGCAAGCAAGTTGCTGCTCAAGAAAAGAAACCCAAGTCTGGACCTAAGCCTGAAACTGAGTGCTTCTACTGCAAGCAAGCTGGTCACTGGAAGCGGAACTGCCCCAAGTATTTGGCGGATAAGAAGGATGGCAAGGTGAACAAAGGTATATGTGATATACATGTTATTGATGTGTACCTTACTAGAGCTCGCAGTAGCACCTGGGTATTTGATACTGGTTCTGTTGCTAATATTTGCAACTCGAAACAGGGACTACGGAATAAGCGAGCACTGGCAAAGGACGAGGTGACGATGCGCGTGGGAAACGGTTCCAAAGTCAATGTGATCGCGGTCGGCACGCTACCTCTACATCTACCTTCGGGATTAGTTTTAGACCTAAATAATTGTTATTTGGTGCCAGCGCTGAGCATGAACATTATATCTGGATCTTGTTTGATGCGACACGGTTATTCATTTAAATCAGAGAATAATGGTTGTTCTATTTATATGAGTAATATCTTTTATGGTCATGCACCCTTGAAGAGTGGTCTATTCTTATTGAATCTCGACAGTAGTGATACACATATTCATAATGTCGAAGCCAAAAGATGCAGAGTTGATAATGATAGTGCAACTTATTTGTGGCACTGCCGTTTAGGTCATATCGGTGTAAAGCGCATGAAGAAACTCCATACAGATGGACTTTTGGAACCACTTTATTATGAATCACTTGGTACTTGCGAACCGTGCCTCATGGGCAAGATGACTAAAACACCATTCTCCGGTTGTATGGAGAGAGAAATAGATTTGTTGGAAATCATACATATAGATGTATGTGGTCCGATGAATGTTGAAGCTCGTAGCGGATATCGTTATTTTCTCACCTTCACAGATGATTTAAGCAGATACGGGTATATCTTCTTAATGAAGCATAAATCTGAAACATTTGAAAAGTTCAAAGAATTTCAGAGTGAAGTTGAAAATCATCGTAACAAGAAAATAAAGTTTTTACGATCTATCGTGGAGGAGAATATTTGAGTTACAAGTTTGGTCTACATTTGAAACAATGCGGAATAGTTTCGCAACTCACGCCACCCGGAACACCACAGCGTAATGGTGTGTCCGAACGTCGTAATCGTACTTCACTAGATATAGTGCGATCTATGATGTCTCTTACCGATTTACCGCTATCGTTTTGGGGTTATGCTTTAGAGACGGCTGCATTCACGTTAAATAGGGCACCATCAAAATTCGTTGAGACGACACCTTATGAACTATGGTTTGGCAAGAAACCAAAGTTGTCGTTTCTGAAAGTTTGGGGTTGCGATGCTTATGTGAAAAAGCTTCAACCTGATAAGCTTGAACCCAAATCGGAAAAATATGTCTTCATAGGATACCCAAAGGAAACAATTGGGTATACCTTCTATCACAGATCCGAAGGCAAGACATTCATTGCCAAGAATGGATCCTTTCTAGAGAAGGAGTTTCTCTCGAAAGAAGTGAGTGGGAGGAAAGTAGAACTTGATGAGGTAACAGTACCAGCTCCCTTATTGGAAAGTAGTTCATCACAGAAATTGGTTCCTCTGACACCTACACCAGTTAGTGAGGAAGTTAATGATGATGATCATGAAACTTCAGATCAAGTTGTTACTGAACTTCGTAGATCAACCAGAGTAAAATCCGCACCAGAGTGGTACGATAATCCTATTCTGGAAGTCATGCTACTAGATCATGGTGAACCTACGAACTATGAAGAAGCGATGGTGAGCCCAGATTCCACAAAATGGCTTGAAGCTATGAAATCTGAGATTGGATCCATGTATGAGAACAAAGTGTGGACTTTGGTTGACTTGCCCGATGGTCGGCAAGCAATAGAGAATAAATGGATTTTCAAGAAGAAGACTGACGCTGACGGTAATGTTACTGTTTACAAAGCTCGACTTGTTGCAAAAGGTTTTCGACAAGTTCAAGGAGTTGACTACGATGAGACCTTCTCACCCGTAGCGATGCTTAAGTCTGTCCAAATCATGTTAGCAATCGCCGCATTTTATGATTATGAAATATGGCAGATGGATGTCAAAACTGCATTTCTGAATGGATTTCTGGAAGAAGAGTTGTATATGATGCAACCGGAAGGTTTTGTCGATCCTAAGGGAGCTAACAAAGTGTGCAAGCTCCAATGATCAATCTATGGTCTGGTGCAAGCCTCTCGGAGTTCGAATAAACGTTTTGATAGTGTGATCAAAGCATATGGTTTTATACAGACTTTTGGAGAAGCCTGTATCTACAAGAAAGTGAGTGGGAGCTCTGTAGCATTTCTAATATTATATGTGGACGACATATTGTTGATTGGAAATGATATAGAATTTCTGGATAGCATAAAAGGATACTTGAATAAAAGTTTTTCAATGAAGGACCTCGGTGAAGCTGCTTATATATTGGGCATCAAGATCTATAGAGATAGATCAAGACGCTTGATTGGACTTTCACAATGCACATACCTTGATAAAGTCTTGAAAAAGTTCAATATGGATCAGGCAAAGAAAGGGTTCTTGCCTGTATTACAAGGTGTAAGATTGAGTCAGACTCAATGCCCGACCACTGCAGAAGATAGAGAGAAAATGAAAGGAGTTCCCTATGCTTCAGCCATAGGCTCTATCATGTATGCAATGCTGTGTACCAGACCTGATGTGTGCCTTGCTATTAGCTTAGCAGGGAGGTACCAAAGTAATCCAGGAGTGGATCACTGGACAGCGGTCAAGAATATCCTAAAATACCTGAAAAGGACTAAGGATATGTTTCTCGTTTATGGAGGTGACAAAGAGCTTGTCGTAAAGGGTTACGTCGATGCAAGCTTTGACACTGATCCGGACGATTCTAAATCGCAAACCGGATAGGTATTTTTATTAAACGGTGGAGCTGTAAGTTGGTGCAGTTCTAAACAAAGCGTCGTGGCGGGATCTACATGTGAAGCGGAGTACATAGCTGCTTCGGAAGCAGCAAATGAAGGAGTCCGGATGAAGGAGTTTATTTCCGATCTAGGTGTTATACCTAGTGCATCGGGACCAATGAAGATCTTCTGTGACAATACTGGTGCAATTGCCTTGGCAAAGGAATCCAGATTTCACAAGAGGACCAAACACATCAAGAGACGCTTCAATTCCATTCGGGACCAAGTCCAAGTGGGAGACATAGAGATTTGCAAGATACATACGGATCTGAATGTTGCAGACCCGTTGACTAAGCCTCTCTCACGAGCAAAACATGATCAGCGCCAAGACTCCATGGGTGTTAGAATCATTACTGTGTAATCTAGATTATTGACTCTAGTGCAAGTGGGAGACTGAAGGAAATATGCCCTAGAGGCAATAATAAAGTTATTATTTATTTCCTTATATCATGATAAATGTTTATTATTCATGCTAGAATTGTATTAACCGGAAACATAATACATGTGTGAATACATAGACAAACAGAGTGTCACTAGTATGCCTCTACTTGACTAGCTCGTTAATCGAAGATGGTTATGTTTCCTAACCATAGACATGAGTTGTCATTTGATTAACGGGATCACATCATTACGAGAATGATGTGATTGACTTGACCCATTCCGTTAGCTTAGCACTTGATCGTTTAGTATGTTGCTATTGCTTTCTTCATGACTTATACAAAGTTCCCGCAACTATGAGATTATGCAACTCCCGTTTACCGGAGGAACACTTTGTGTGCTACCAAACGTCACAACGTAACTGGGTGATTATAAAGGTACTCTACAGGTGTCTCCAAAAGTATATGTTGAGTTGGCATAATTCGAGATTAGGTTTTGTCACTCCGATTGTCGGAGAGGTATCTCTGGGCCTTCTCGGTAATACTCATCACCTAAGCCTTGCAAGCATTGTAACTAATGAGTTAGTTATGAAATGATGTATTACGGAACGAGTAAAGAGACTTGCCGGTAACGAGATTGAACTAGGTATTGGATACTGACGATCGAATCTCGGGCAAGTAACATACCGATGACAAAGGGAACAATGTATGTTGTTATGCGGTTTGACCGATAAAGATCTTTGTAGAAAATGTAGGAACCAATATGAAAATCCAGGTTCCACTATTGGTTATTGACCGAGAATAGTTCTAGGTCATGTCTACATAGTTCTCGAACCCGTAGGGTCCGCACGCTTAACGTTACGATGACAGTTTTATGAGTTTTGATGTACCGAAGTTTGTTCGGAGTCCCGGATGTGATCACGGACATGACGAGGAGTCTCGAAATGGCCGAGACATAAAGATTGATATATTGGAAGCCTATGTTTGGACTTCGGAATAGTTCCGGGTGAAATCGGGATTTTATCGGAACACCGGGGGGTTACCGGAACCCTCCCGGGGTTACCGGAACCCTCCCGGGGGTTAATGGGCCTTAGTGGGCCATGAGGGAGAAGAGGAGGGCCGTCCAGGGCAGGCCGCGCGCCCCCTCCCCCCTAGTCCGAATAGGACAAGGAAGGGGGGGGGGGCGGCGCCCCCCTTTCCTCTTTCCCTCCCCCCAAGTCCTAATCCAACTAGGAAAAGGGGGGAGTCCTACTCCCGGTGGGAGTAGGACTCCTCCGGCGCGCCTCCTCCTAGGGCCGGCCACACCCCCCTTTGCTCCTTTATATACGGGGGCAGGGGGGCACCCTAGGACACACAAGTTGATCTACGGATCGTTCCTTAGCCGTGTGCGGTGCCCCCCTCCACCATATTCCACCTCGGTCATATCGTCGCGGAGTTTAGGCGAAGCCCTGCGCCGGTAGAGCATCATCATCGTCACCATGCCGTCGTGCTGACGGAACTCATCCCCGACACCCTGCTGGATCGGAGTCCGGGGATCGTCATCGAGCTGAACGTGTGCTGAACACGGAGGTGCCGTACGTTCGGTACTTGGATCGGTCGGATCGTGAAGACGTACGACTACATCAACCGCGTTGTCATAACGCTTCCGCTTTCGGTCTACGAGGGTACGTGGACACACTCTCCCCTCTCATTGCTATGCATCACCATGATCTTGCGTGTGCGTAGGATTTTTTTTGAAATTACTACATTCCCCAAAACCAAGTGCATAGGTTTGTAGGACAGTAGCAAATTTCACTCAAGTGGATGACCTAAGGTTTATCAATCCGTGGGAGGCGTAGGATGAAGATGGTCTCTCTCAAACAACCCTGCAACCAAATAACAAAGAGTCTCTTGTGTTCCCAACACACCCAATACAATGGTAAATTGTATAGGTGCACTAGTTCGGCGAAGAGATGGTGATACAAGTGTAATATGGATGGTAGATATAGGTTTTTGTAATCTGTAAATATAAAAACAACAAGGTAATTAATGATAAAAGTGAGCACAAACGGTATTGCAATGCTTTGAAACAAGTCCTAGGGTTCATACTTTCACTAGTGCAAATTATCTCAACAATGATAACATAACTAGATCATGTAACAATCCCTCAACATGCAACAAAGAGTCACCCAAAGTCACTAATAGCGGAGAACAAACGAAGAGGTTATTGTAGGGTACGAAACCACCTCAAAGTTATTCTTTTCGATCAGTTCATTGGGCTATTCCTATAAGTGTCATAAACAGCCCTAGAGTTCGTAGTAAAATAACACCTTAAGACACAAATCAACCAAAACCCTAATGTCACCTAGATACTCCAATGTCCCCTCAAGTATATGTGGGTTTGCTTATACGATATGCATCACACAATCTCAGATTCATCTATTCAAACCAACACAAAGAACTTCAAAGAGTGCCCCAAAGTTTCTACCGGAGAGTCAAGACGAAAACGTGTGGCAACCCCTATGCATAAGTTCACAAGGTCACGGAACCCGCAAGTTGATCACCAAAACATACATCAAGTAGATCACGTGAATATCCCATTGTCACCATAGATAAGCGCATGCAAGACATACATCAAGTGTTCTCAAATCCTTAAAGACTCAATTCGATAAGATAACTTCAAAGGAAAAAATCAATCCATTACAAGAAGGTAGAGGGGGAGAAACATCATAGGATCCAACTATAATAGCAAGGCTCGCGGTACATCAAGATCATGCCATATCAAGAACACGAGAGAGAGATATCAAACACATAGCTACTGGTACATACCCTCAGCCCTGAGGGTGAACTACTCCCTCCTCGTCATGGAGAGCGCCGGGATGATGAAGATGGCCATCGGTGATGGATTCCCCCTCCGGCATGGTGCCGAAATAGGGTCCCGATTAGTTTTTGGTGGCTACAGAGGCTTGCGGCGGTGGAACTCCCGATCTCGGTTTTGTTCTGGAAGTTTGGGGATTTATAGGAGGGGTTGGTTTCGGTTTCACATCAGGGGGCCCCACAGGGAGTCCACGAGGCAGGGGGGCACCCTCCACCCTTGTGGGGCCATCGGGACTCTTCCCCGATAGCTTTTTGTTCCAGTATTTTTATATTTTCCAAAAATATCCTCCGTTGATTTTCAACGCATTCCAAGAACTTGTATTTCTGCACAAAAACAACACCACGGTAGTTCTGCTGAAAACAGAGTCAGTTCGGGTTATTTCTAATCAAATCATACCAAAGTCATGTAAAAATATTATAAACATGGCATGAATACATCAAAAATTATAGATACGTTGGAGACGTATCAAGCATCCCCAAGCTTAATTCCTGCTTGTCCTCAAGTAGGTAAATGATAAAAATAGAATTTTTGATGTGGAATGCTACCTAACATATTTATCAATGTAATATTCTCTATTGTGGAAAGAATATTTAGATCCATAAGATCCAGAACAAAAGTTTTACATTGACATAAAAATAATAATACTTCAAGCATACTAACAAAGCAATCATGTCTTCTCAAAATAACATGGCCAAATAAAGCTATCCCTACAAAATCATATAGCCTGGCTATGCTCTATCTTCGTCACACAAAATATTTAAATCATGCAAAACCCGGTTTCAGCCAAGTAATTGTTTCATACTTTACTATTCTCAAACTTTTTCAATCTTCACGCAAATACATGAGCATGAGCATGAGCCATGGACATAGCACTATAGGTGGAATAGAATGGTGGTTGTGGAGAAGACAAAAAGGAGAAGATAGTCTCACATCAACTAGGCGTATCAACGGGCTATGGAGATAACCATCAATAGATATCAATGTGAGCGAGTAGGGATTGTCATGCAACGGATGCACTAGAGCTATAAGTGTATGAAAGCTCAAAAGAAACTAAGTGGGTGTGCATCCAACTCGCTAGCTCACGAAGACCTAGGGCAATTTGAGGAAGCCCATAATTGGAATATACAAGCCAAGTTCTATAATGAAAAATTCCCACTAGTATATGAAAGTGACAACATAAGAAACTCTCTATTATGAAGATCATGGTGCTACTTTGAAGCACACGTGTGGTAAAAGGATAGTAGCATTGCCCCTTCTCCCTTTTCTCTTTTTTTGGGCCTTCTCTCTTTTTTTATGACCTCTTTTTTATTTTTATTTTATTTTATTTTTCGTCCGGAGTCTCATCCCAACTTGTGGGGGAATCATAGTCTCCATCATCCTTTCCACATTGGGACAATGCTCTAATAATGATGATCATCACTCAAGAATTACAAGTCGATACGTAGAACAAAATATGACTATATGAATGCCTCCGGTGATGTATCGGGATGTGCAATGAATCAAGAGTGACATGTATGAAAGAATTATGAAAGGTGGCTTTGCCACAAATACGATATCAACTACATGATCATGCAAAGCAATATGACAATGATGAAGCGTGTCATAATAAATGGAACGGTGGAAAGTTGCATGGCAATATATCTCGGAATGGCTATGGAAATGCCATAATAGGTAGGTATGGTGGCTGTTTTGAGGAAGGTATATGGTGGGTGTATGTGTTGGGGAACGCGGTAATTTCAAAAAATTTCCTAGAGCACGCAAGATCTATCTAGGTGATGCATAGCAACGAGAGGGGAGAGTGTGTCCATGTACCCTCGTAGACCGAAAGCGGAAGCGTTAAGTTAACGCGGTTGATGTAGTCGAACGTCTTCGTGATCCAACTGATCAAGTACCGAACGCACGGCACCTCCGCGATTTGCACACGTTCAGCTCGGTGACGTCCCTCGAACTCTAGATCCAGCTGAGGTCGAGTGATAGTTCCGACAGCACGATGACATGGTGACGGTGATGATGAAGTTACTGGCGCAGGGCTTTGCCTAAGCACTACGACGAGATGACCGAGGTGGAAAACTATGGAGGGGGGCACCGCACATGGCTAAAGATCAACTTGTGTATCTATGGGGTGCCCCTCCTCCTTATATAAAGGAGGAAGGGAGGAGGAGGCCGGCCAAGGGTGGCGCGCCCAAGGGGGGGAGTCCTACTCCAAGTAGGAATCGCCCCCCCCTTTCCTATTCCCACAAGGAGAAGAGGGGAAGGAGGAGGAGGAGAGAAGGAAGGAGGGGGGTGCCGCCCCCTCCCTTGTCCAATTAGGACTAGGGCAAGGGGGGCGTGTGCCACCTCCTGGCCAGCCCTCTCTCTTCTCCACTAAGGCCCATGAGGCCCAATAGCTTCCCGGGGGGTTCTGGTGACCCCCGGTACTCCGGTTTTATCCGAAACTTTTCTGGAACACTTCCAGTGTCCAAACATAGCCGTCCAATATATCAATATTTATGTCTCGACCATTTCGAGACTCCTCTTCATGTTCGTGATCACATCCGGGACTCCGAACAACCGTCGGTACATCAAATCACATAAACTCATAATACCAATCGTCATCGAACGTTAAGCATGCGGACCCTACGGGTTCGAGAACTATGTAGACATGACCGAGACACGTATTCGGTCAATAACCAATAGAGGAACCTGGATGCTCATATTGGTTCCTACATATTCTATGAAGATCTTGATACGTCTCCAATGTATCTGTAATTTTTGATTGTTCTATGCTATTATATTATCCATCTAGGAAGTTTTATATGCATTTATATGCTATTTTATATGATTATTCGGACTAACCTATTAACCTAGAGCCCAGTGCCAGTTTCTGTTTTTTCCTTCCTTTTGAGTTTTATAGAAAAGGAATACCAGACGGAGTCCAATTGACGTGCCAATTTTTGACGATTTTTTATGGACCAAAAGAAGCCCCCGGAGTAAAAGAGTTGGGCTAGAAGAGTCTCGAGCCGTCCACGAGGGTGGAGGGCGAGCCCTACCCCCTGGGCGCGCCCCCTGCCTTGTGGAAAACTCGGAGACCCCCTTGACATGAGACCGACGCCAAAAATTCCTATAAATACCCAAACCTCCAGAAAATAACCTAGGTCAGGAGTTCCGCCGCCGCAAGCCTTTGTAGCCACCAAAAACCAATCGGGACCCTGTTCCGGCACCCTGCCGGAGGGGGGATCCATCACCGGTGGCCATCTTCATCATCCCGACGTCTCCATGACGAGGAGGGAGTAGTTCACCCTCGGGGCTAAGGGTATGTACAAGTAGCTATGTGTTTGATCTCTCTCTCTCTCTCTCTCTCGTGTTCTTGATTTGGCATGATCTTGATGTACCGCGAGCTTTGCTATTATAGTTGGATCTTATGATGTTTCTCCCCCTCTACTCTCTTGTAATGGATTGAGTTTTCCATTTGAAGTTATCTTATCGGATTGAGTCTTTAAGGATTTGAGAACACTTGATATATGTCTTGCATGTGCTTATCTGCGGTGACAATGGGATATCACGTGATCTACTTGATGTATGTTTTGGTGATCAACTTGTGGGTTCAATGACCTTGTGAACTTATGCATAGGGGTTGGCACACGTTTTCGTCTTGACTCTCCGGTAGCAACTTTGGGGCACTCTTTGAAGTTCCTTGTGTTGGTTGAATAGATGAATCTGAGATTGTGTGATGCATATCGTATAATCATACCCACGGTTACTTGATGTGACATTGGAGTATCTAGGTGACATTAGGGTTTTGGTTGATTTGTGTCTTAAGGTGTTATTCTAGTATGAACTTGTAACAGCCTGGATTTTGGCCCTTTTCTTTTTCTTCTGATTTATTTGATTTTTGCTCTATTTTTCTTTTGGAGTGGTTCTGTGGCCTTGTCACCTGGGAAATCATCCTCATTTCCCCTCCCAAGTGGCTCATCATTCTCAAAACCTTGCCAGGAACATGTCACTTCACTCCTTGACCAAACCCTAAAATCTTTTTCTAGGGAATATTCTTTTTTCTATTAAAGGAATAACCCTATCTGCCCTAGGTTGTGAAGCAACCTATATTTATGTCCATCCAAAAATCCCCAAATAATTCTCATATTTCCTTTGGGTCATATATAACTCAAATATGCCCAAACATTTCCTTGGTCAGTTCAAAAATAATTTCCCAATATTCCTTTTTCTATTCTGCCCTGAATGGCACTTTGTGAAGGAAGTGTCATTTATATTTTTCCTAGTGGCTCCCAACCTTTTTGGGCATGTTTATATGTCCAAATAATTGCCCCATGCACAATTTCAAATTTATTTGCCTAGCCAATCTCCCTCAGTGAATTTTCAAAGTTTTTGTCAAACAAAAGGCTTTGTGAGGGAAGTACTAGCTAGGAGTACCCAAATGAGTTGATATTTTGCATACTCCTTAATGTGATCATATTAACCCCCTTCACCCATATTCAGCCCCATCCAATCATCTATGTGAGCACAGGAGCAAATCTTTGATTCTGGCCTTATTTCCAGGTTGTGAAGTAAGTGTATTTTATATTGCTTCAAAAATCCTGATAAATTACCAAATCATTCTTATACCCATAGAACATCTCTCCACCCAATTTGGCATCATTTAAATTATCCATTTGATCACCAATATTATTCCAAGTTTCTGGTCAGCAGAGATGTTTGTGAAGGAAGTACGAGTTTGGCTTTGCCAAATGGTATGAGACTTTTTGAGCATCTTAATATGACCAAATGACTCTGCCTTGCCCAATCTTAGCCCAAGTTGACACTCCATGTGAGTGCACCATCATGATCTAGACTCTGGACCATTTTGATCAGTTGTGAAGCAACTGCAGTAAATCTTGGTCCATTTCTCCTCAAACTCTCCAGGACTGTAGTCCTTCCTAGCCTAAATACTCCAGACATAACACTTGACACATAGCAGCCCCCTATTGATCACATTGTGCTGATAAAGTTTACTTGAGTAAACTTCAGAGCTCACTAACCTGTTAATCAGAGCGTGTTTAACCAATTTACCACCGCAGTTGAAACCACCCTTGGAAGGACTATCAGCTAGACAACATTTTGGGTGCTGTAGAGCATTGAATGCCCATGTTCACGTGGTGACTACGACGCTGGCATGCCTGTGCGCGCGCTCTGTGCGCTGTGGCGTGTCCAGAGCACTGTTTGTGCTTCGGCACCACTCCCACTCGTCGTCTTCACGCTCGTGAGCATGTCCGTTGGCTTCCTTTCCTCGTCGCCGTTCCCGTGGACCCCTCTTCCCTTCCGTTTGCTTCCTCACCGACACAAACCGCCGTGCGCCCACGAGCGAACAGTGGCGTTTGGCTGGGTTCATCGCCGTTGTCTTCCTCCCTGCGCTCCCTTGGCTGTCTCTGTCCCGTGAGCTCTCCCCTGTGCCTCCCTCATCGCTTGCCCCCGACTTCACGGCGGTGACAGCAACTCCGCACACGCGTCCACGGCGCCGGACACGCATCCGCGGCGGTGACAGCGCGGCAACCTCGCCCCGCGGCTATATAAGCCCACCCCGAGGCCTCTGGACCTCACCACTGGCCTCTCCACCCTCCTCTAGCCATGCCCAACAACCTCCTCGAGCTCGAGAAGCACTCCTGCCGCCCTCCTGACCGAAGCCTCGCCGCCATCCACTGCTCAAATTCGCGCTCCACGGTCCCCTTCTCCACCCACTAACCTCACCCGAGCCTTCCGCGTGCCCCGTCGAACTTCTCCACCACCCCACCCACTCGACGGAGCCACGCTTGTCCGCCGCCCTTCGAACAGCCGCCGACGCCTCGTCCTCTGTTGCCCCAAGTCGCGGCCGCCCTAGTCATCCCCGGCGCCAGCTCTCCCTCTAGAGGGCGCGGTGCAGCCGCCCGAGTCCACCGGTGTCCTCCCCCTGGCCGGAGATGGCCGGAGCCGCCGTGCCCGGCGACGACAGAACCCCTGCCCTGCATTCTGTCGAGGAGAGGATCAGACACGGGGGAAGAAGAAGGAGGCGTGGGAGGAGAGAGAGAAGCAGCGAGGGCCCCACTTGTCAGCCACACAAGGGCCGGCCCCGCGTTGACCTGTCCATGCTGACGTGGCAAGTGGAAGTGCATTTTGGGTGCATACGTTTTCATCTACAAAAAACGTATTTCCAAGTTTGCGCTTCTGCCTTATCCACTCAGGGACCTGATTGCTGAAGAAATTTTACAGATAGGTCCCTGGCAGTCAAACCCTCATAACTCCGCAACCGTAACTCCTTTAAGGTGAAACCAATGCTCACTTCTTCATTTCGTCAAGCCCTTTCTGTTGGTGTCACTTTCATTATGTTTTGGCATACTGAAAATGACCATTTTGCCCCTGCCCTTAATCAGCCCCCTCGGAGAGAGAACGATTTTCGGCGATTCTTTCTGCGAGCTTCTCACACTTTCTCCCGGTGATTTCTTCCACCCCAGGCAAGCCACACCCTCCATTTGCATCACTGTAATGTAGTGATGTGGTTTATTGCATTTTGAACTTGTTTAAAATATTGCTTTAGCTACATGACTCTGTGCATGGGATTTTCTCGGAGTATTATTTTGATCTTGTTGTTGCCATGCTATTGTTTGGATTACTAGGAGTTATGTGTGTAGTTGATGATTATCATGTTGCCATTGGAGTATTAGTGGCTGGTATTATGTTTGTTTCATGATGATATCTATTAGTATGTTTTGGAGTATTACTTTGGATATTATGCTACCTTTGGATTATTAGTGGTTAGTATGATTATTTTCATGATGCTAGTTGATGTTCTTTTGCTTGGAGTATTATTTTTGGAAATGATGGTTACATGTGGATCTTAGCTGGATAGCTGTATTCTTGTTATTGGAGTAGTAGGATTATTGTTTCGGATTCATCTTGATAGTAGTGTTATGCTATCCTCGGAGTATTTTGAGATGATAATATTATGCTTGGATTATTTGTTGGATATTGCTATGACTTGGCTTATAGTTTGATGGTTAACATCGGAGTATCAGTTATTATGGTTATGTTTTTGGGGATAAATTCGGTCAGTAAGTTGGTCAGGTGCCGCCGAATCGAACTTTTCCAGTGCAACCACATTTGCCGGTATGGGACGACCCTAATGCGGTCTATTGTCGTGCCTCTCGCTGGTGCCTCTAACGAGGGAAGGTTATGGGTGCGTGCTACCCTGATCAGGTAAGCGGACATAAGCCTTGTGTGCCCGTTGTTTGAGTTTTGGATCTGTGTCCCCGTGTGGGGCGGGCCACGACGGTGGTCGATGTGTCTTGCGGTAGACACGGGGCCACCCATGACTTAGCCCAGTGGGGAGTGAATCGGAGTGGCCGGGAGAGTGTCATGGCAGTAGATCGGTTTTGTCGGAATGCCGTTGGTCCACCCGAATGGGAGTGCGAGGCCATGGGTTCTGTGGTGTGGGTACAGTGCGCTACCTCTGCAGAGTGTGTATGTTTAATCTATCGATAGCCGCGTCCTCAGTCATGGGCATGGGTTCGTACTAGGGTACACCGTTCGATCAACATTCACATGACGGAATGACTTATAGGTGATGGATATGTGGATATTTGGAGCAATGCAGATTGGCCAAGTATTGGTCGGGTTGTGATCGCCGTAAGGATCACGGGCCATTTATTGGTCGGGTTGTGATTGCCGTAAGGATCACGAGCTAGATATTGGTTGGGTTGTGATCGTCGTAAGGATCAAAGGCCATTCATTGGTCGGGTTGTGATCGCCGCAAGGATCACGGGCCATTCATTGGTCGGGTTGTGATCGCCGTAAGGATCATGGTTACAGTTTGGTTTTGATCACGAGGTGATTGAGATGGTATACTGCTTGGCCAGTTAGCCAAGAGAGATATGGTTATGGAGATCGGAGATGGTGATTTATCAGTATTGTAGTAGTTTCATATTATGCTTAGGAGTTGCTGCTATATCATGGTAGTTGTTAATTTAATTAACTTGCTTATGTTATGTTGTTGTCTTGCCTTGATGTTTTTTGGTTGTTGTGAGCTTGCAAGTACTTCAATGTACTGACCTGGCGTGTCATGCCAGATTGTAGGTGATGCCGTGATTGCTTGATTTGCTTGTCGTGGTTTCCATCCGTGCGAGCTAGATCGTGTCCCAGCCAGAGTCCCTGCGGAGTGGAGTTCACCACCTTCGTCGTTGTTCTGTTGCTAGAAGATTTCTACTGCTACGAGTTGTTCTGTTGATAGCATAGAGCAAGTGTAGTATCGCAGGCATAGTGTCTCCGTGCTGATGTGCTCCTTTGTAACATCAGGCCTTTGTATTTATTCTTGTAATAAGAGCTGATTTGTTCTATGTCAAGCAGTGCCGTATTCCAGAGACTTCTCCTCGATCTCTGGGCTGGAGTACGGGGCGTTCCGGTTTCTCCGAGCTGGGGTGCCATAGGCTTGGTATCAGAGCAGGTCTAGATGTAGGACGCTCTAGTTAGCGCGAGCGATAGAAATCAGTAGAAATCGGTAGTATAGAGTCTGGCTTGTTTGTTGCATTTGGTTGCTGCATTTGTTTGTTGCATAGCATGCATATAGTGATAACGGTTTATCTGGTGAGTGTAGCTGGCATCGGTTCGGATCCACTACAGCTCAACCTTTTCATTTCTCCAGTTCCTTCTTTTCTTTCGGTGTTTGGTGTCAATTCTGTCCCAGCAGAGTGATGCCAAGTGATCTCGACACTGTTTGCAAAAATGGTGCTCAGGTATCGCACCGATGTCTTTCTTTCAATCCCGTCTATCGTTTCGGTGATGGACATGTTTCTATCCCGGATCATTCTTTTGTCGGCAACCCTTAATGATCTTAGTTATCAAGAAAGGGCAATGTCAGCAGCCTCAGTTTTTTCCCTGCTATCCTATTTCTTGGACGAGTATGTATCTTTTTCCGTCCGCTTGATAATAATGTTGTTGCGACCTTCGTGTCCTACTGCATGATTACTGAGTACGTCCTCGCCCCCAAGATAGTTCAGGTTGCCTCCTGGCTAAGCTAGCACTTGGTGTAGCACTGTTTACTCCAACTCTTCCACACATTTATTTGTCCTCATGCACATCGTCACAACATGCTAGATCGTAGAACCGGAGATCCTGTGAGAGTAGGCATGCATATTGTGTGACTAGCAGTAATATGTGACATTGATTGTGTGTGAATTGTTTGTTGTTGTGAGCTTTTGTTTAGTTGAGTTTTCTTGTGCTTCTTTCTTTTTGGGCCCCGGTGTTACATTATTTTCCCCTATAAAGAATTGCTCATCAACCGACACCAGACTCAAAGAAGCAACAAGGATTTGAAATATTTGGAAGAAGCTCAGCTAAACATTTTGGTCTACCTAGTCAACTGCATTATATCATTAATATCTATTCAGAATACCAATGGTGTGTTGGATTGATTATCAACATTGAGTCCCGGTCAGTGCAAAGTTCTCACCACAGTTATGATCCAGCCAGCAGAAAGACAAGTCAGGTACAAGACCAACGATATATTTTTCGACAGAAGTATGGATCATATACAAAGTTTTGGCTCAGCAATGCATGATGCTTGAAATATGTTATCATCCGAAATAAAGTCAAAATATGATATGCTCAAGGAAGATAGTCGAACCATTTTTCTCATGCAAATAATCAGCCTCAGAATATTATGGACATGTGTATGGATTTCAGACTGCATATCAGTATGAAGTTTTGGATATGAGAAACCCAGTATTATTCCACACGCTACGGAAGAATTCATGATGCAAGGCTCTCAATTTTCCTCATTATGATATGTGAACAATTTCCGGCCCACGGTGCCCAGTCTTTCACAGCAAGACACCTTAGTAAAAGCTTCTGACAGACGAAAATGAATTTTTCTCAATAAGCAAACCTAAGGAGAAGCTTCTCACATATGGAACTCAGGCTTCTCCAGCACACTAATCAGAGCAAGCTTTGTGTGTAAGCTATAAAGCCTTCTTCTGCAAGATACCCAAGCAAAAGATTTGAGCAGAAGTTAACAAGCCTTCCTCAGCAAGCTACTCGGATGGCTTCTCTTGTAAGCCATTCAGTCCACGTCAGTACCACAATATTTCACCATCCTCCGAGATTATATGATGAGTTGCCGATGTATGGCAGTACCGCTCAAGGACCAGATTTGCAATAATTTTGTCAGAGGTAAAATTCAGACAAAACAGATGCCTACCACAAGGATCGAGTGATTGGTGGCATATCCTTCTTATATATAGTGAGCATGTATCCCCGGTCATATCAAAAACTCATACGAGATGCAGCAACGATCCAGCAGATATACCTAAGAAAAGTAAGGATCCCACAACCTCCCCAGTCAGGGAAAGGAAAATAAGCAAAAAAAAATACATCTCATGTGATGCAAGAAGCGATAATATTTGGATATGACATCACAAAATCCAAAGTCTTGACAATTGATGGTGTCCTGGACTAGGGGGTACTCACCACGTCATCTCCCGATCAGTTGGATTGGGCCGAGGACCCCCATGGCCGTATACTCATGGGCCAGTTCAGACAACCCCTGCCGCATACAAGGAAGACTCCAGAAGACTTGGTGCCCAAGACAAGGACTCTCCTAAACCCTAGGCCTCCGGTGTCTTATATAAACCAAGGCCAGGCTAGTCAATAGACAATCTCATATTCATTACTACAATCTCGTGGTAGACACATGTACTCCGTACTACACCCATATGAATACAATCAAAAGCAGCATGTAGGGTATTATCTCATTAAGAGAGCCCGAAGCTGGGTAAACCCCGTGTCCATGTTACCATCGCTCCAAGACGCCTAGCTTAGGACCCCTACTACGAGATACGCCGGATATTGAACCGACATTGGTGCTTTCATTGAGAGCCTGCTGGGTGATCGTCATGGACCGATGGGATAATCAGGTGATATTTTTTTAGTTAGATCCATTCCATACAACTTAATTTCTTTAAGAATTGTTGTTCTTGGATCGCTATTTTTCGTAGGTTTCTCCGAGGTCGAATTTGATCTTAGATCGGATAAAGAGAGTTCATGCGCGACGGCCGTTAAGCAGCAAAACGCCCGAACAACCGAGAGCCATGGAGGCTGCGTCCGAACAAGAGACGCACTAGCCTCGGGTCGCCTGCGACCCCTGGTCGCTAAGGACGCATGAAGCTTGGAAATCTCCTGTTCGGGCGGCGCACATACAGGGATGATCCCTTGTCTTTTCTTCCTTTTTTTATCCAAAAGCAACGATCCAGCCTTTCTTACCTCGGTGCAGGCGAGTACTACTACTAGTATGCTGGTTTTGCAGCAATGTTTAACTAATCTCTGGCTGCTATTTTAAATTTGGGCTGGCGTGCAAAGCAAGACCTTGGAACGACCAAATTTCACGGAATAGATGCCCACGTGGAATCCACTCAAAAGTTCTTGCGCTTTCTATTGTCTGGACCTCCGCGCAAAGTGGTACTAGTTTATTCATCGTCGACCTTTTTTTCTCGGATTTCTACGTCGCTCCGCACCAAAAAGAATTCAGGTGTCGTACTTTCAATATAGTTCATGCAGCCTGAATTGTTTTCTTTTAGAATTGTTGCTGTCGGCTCGTGCAAATTTTGTTTGCAGTCTTACGGGATCACCGACGAGTTGCGGTGATGTTCGCCAGCTACGGAACCCGTGCTCGGCCGTCTCTCGGCTGTCTCGATTCGACCAGACGGGGTCGGTGTGTACCAGATCAGTTGTTGCTAAACCGACAAACCATCACGTGCTGATTTCGAGGGCGATTGAAAAACAATTGAGGCATTGCTCCCCTCACAATTGACATCCAGGTGATATTTTTCCTTGGTGCTTATTTGAATTGCACTAGAGTACTTTTTGCCGGCTCTTGTTGTATTTCTTTTTTAAAAGCCGAGGCAGCGGAAGTGCGTGTTGCACGCAAGACCAACCTGGACATAGATCAACACAGGGACAAGATGGCAGCGTGAGTTCGGCCTGTGTCCGAAGTCTATGGACATCCGATAGCCGAACTCTATGCCAGCGCAGGGGACACTGCCCGAGCTATCCGATTCCGTCACAGCATCGTCGGATCATGCTGAACCCGACTTGCGTTGACGCCTGCTTCAGCGCCCAAGATATATTTTTAAATTAATTGCTTCACTTAAATTAATTAAGTTGAACTTTTCTATTATTATTATCTCTTTGTTATTACTGTTGGCTTGCACTCTTTTATGTGCGTAGGTAATCAACTTCGACTGTGTCACACAGTCAACTCTCTGGGCCGATGGCGTCGTCCTGCCTGCATCGATCAAGCTGTGGCGTCGCCTCAGCGCGCGTCCTTGTGCCAGCATCTCTGCGGCAACTCTGTCGGGATGACCTTGGCATTCAGTCCATATTTCTTTAATTATTTACTTTATATAAATTCATTAAGTAGAGGTTTTTTTTAAACATGATTATCTCTGGCTTGCACTATTTTATCTGTCCAGGCAATTGACTTAGACCGGGTCGCACTGTCATCTCGGCGTGCCAACAACTGCAACCTAATTGTGTTATTGAAGGAAATATGCCCTAGAGGCAATAATAAAGTTATTATTTATTTCCTTATATCATGATAAATGTTTATTATTCATGCTAGAATTGTATTAACCGGAAACATGATACATGTGTGAATACATAGACAAACATATAGTCACTAGTATGCCTCTACTTGACTAGCTCATTAATCAAAGATGGTTATGTTTCCTAACCATAGACATGTGTTGTCATTTGATTAATGGGATCACATCATTAGGAGAATGATGTGATTGACATGACCCATTCCGTTAGCCTAGCACTTGATCGCTTAGTATATTGCTATTGCTTTCTTCATGACTTATACATGTTCATGTAACTATGAGAATTATGCAACTCCCGTTTACCGGAGGAACACTTTGGGTACTACCAAACGTCACAACGTAACTGGGTGATTATAAAGGAGTACTACAGGTGTCTCCAAAGGTACATGTTGAGTTGGCATATTTCGAGATTAGGTTTTGTCACTCCGATTGTCGGAGAGGTATCTCTGGGCCCTCTCGGTAATGCACATCATTATAAGCCTTGCAAGCAATGTGACCAAATGAGTTGGTTACGGGATGATGTATTACAGAACGAGTAAAGAGACTTGCTGGTAACGAGATTGAACTAGGTATTGGATACCAACGATCAAATCTCGGCCAAGTAACATACCGATGACAAAGGGAACAACGTATGTTGTTATGCGGTTTGACCGATAAAGATCTTCATAGAATATGTAGGAACCAATATGGGCATCCAGGTTCCGCTATTGGTTATTGACCGAGAATAGTTCTAGGTCATGTCTACATAGTTCTCGAACCCGTAGGGTCCGCACGCTTAAGGTTTCGATGACAGTTATATTATGAGTTTATGAGTTTTGATGTACCGAAGGAGTTCGGAGTCCCGGATGAGATCTCGGACATGACGAGGAGTCTCGAAATGGTCGAGACGTAAAGATCGATATATTGGACGACTATATTCGGAGTTCGGAAAGGTTCCGAGTGATTCGGGTATTTTTCGGAGTACCGGAGAGTTACGGGAATTCGCCGGGGAGTATATGGGCCTTATTGGGCCATACGGGAATAGAGGAGAGAGGCCGAAAGGAAGGAGGCGCGCAGCCCCCCTCTGGTCCGAATTGGACAAGGGGTGCGGGCCCCCTTTCCTTCCTCCTCTCCCCCTCTTTCTCCCTTTCTCCTACTCCAACAAGGAAGGAGGGAGTCCTACTCCCAGTGGGAGTAGGACTCCCCTTGGCGCGCCCCTCCTAGGCCGGCCACCCCCTCCCCCCTTGCTCCTTTATATACGGGGGCAGGGGGGCACCCCATGACACACAAGTTGATCTACGGATCGTTCCTTAGCCGTGTGCGGTGCCCCCCTCCACCATATTCCACCTCGGTAATATCGTCGCGGAGTTTAGGCGAAGCCCTGCGCCGGTAGAGCATCATCATCGTCACCACGCCGTCGTGCTGACGGAACTCATCCCCGAAGCTTTGCTGGATCAGAGCCCGGGGACCGTCATCGAGCTAAACGTGTGCTGAACTCGGAGGTGCCGTACGTTCGGTACTTGGATCGGTCGGATCGTGAAGACGTACGACTACATCAATCGCGTTGTGCTAACGCTTCCGCTTACGGTCTACGAGGGTACGTGGACAACACTCTCCCCTCTCGTTGCTATGCCATCACCATGATCTTGCGTGTACGTTGGAATTTTTTTGAAATTACTACGTTCCCCAACAGTGGTATCAGAGCTTAGGTTTTATGCATTGATGTTATATGCACGAGTAGAACACAAGTGAGTTGTGGGCGATACAAGTCATACTGCGTACCAGCATGTCATACTTTGGTTCAGCGGTATTGTGAGATGAAGCATCCCGGACCGACATTACACGTACGCTTACGCGAGACTGGTTTCACCGTTACGAGCACTCGTGCTTAAAGGTGGCTGGCGGGTGTCTGTCTCTCTCACTTTAGCTGAATCGAGTGTGGCTACACCCGGTCCTTGCGAAGGTTAAAACATCACCAACTTGACGAACTATCGTTGTGGTTTTTATGCGTAGGTAAGAGCGGTTCTTGCTAAAGCCCGTAGCAGCCATGTAAAATTTGCAACAATGAAGTAGAGGACGTCTAACTTGTTTTTGCAGGGCATGTTGTGATGTGATATGGTCAAGACGTGATGAGATATAAGTTGTTTTATGAGATGATCATGTTTTGTTGAAGTTATCGGCAACTGGCAGAAGCCCTATGGTTGTCTCTTTGTTGCATAAGATGCAAGTGTCAAATAATTGCTTTACTTTATCGCTATGCATAACAATAGTTGCAAGAGCAATAGTTGGCGAGACGACCATGTGACGACACATTGATATAGATCAAGATGATGAAGATCATGGTGTCGTGTCGGTAACGATAGAGATCATGACAGTACTTTGGAGATGGAGATCAAAGGCGCAAGATGATCATGGCCATATCATGTCACATATTTTGATTGCATATGATGTTTATCTGTTATACATCTTATTCTGTTTTGTTTGACGGTAGCATTATAAGATGATCTCTCACTAAATTATCAAGAAGTGTTCTCCCTGAGTATGCACCGTTGCAAAAGTTCTTCGTGCTGAGACACCACGTGATGATCGGGTGTGATAGGCTCTACGTTCAAATACAACGGGTGCAAAACAGTTGCGCACGCGGAATACTCAGGTTAAACTTGACGAGCCTAGCATATACAGATATGGCCTCGGAACACGGAGACCGAAAGGTCGAACGTGAATCATATAGTAGATATGATCAACATAGTGATGTTCACCATTGAAACTACTCCATCTCACGTGATGATCGGACATGGTTTAGTTGATATGGATCACGTAATCACTTAGAGGATTAGAGGGATGTCTTTCTAAGTGGGAGTTCTTAAGTAATATGATTAAGTGAACTTTAATTTATCATGAACTTAGTCCTGGTAGTATTTTTGCAAATTATGTTGTAGATCAATAGCTTGCGTTGTTGCTTTCATATGTTTATTTTGATATGTTCCTAGAGAAAACTGTGTTGAAAGATTTTAGTAGCAATGATGCGGATTGGATCCGTGATCTGAGGTTTATCCTCATTGCTGCACAGAAGAATTATGTCCTTAGTGCACCGCTAGGTGACAGACCTATTGCAGGAGCAGACGCAGACGTTATGAATGTTTGGCTAGCTCAATATGATGACTACTTGATAGTTTTGTGCACCATGCTTTATGACTTAGAATCGGGACTTCAAAGACGTTTTTGAACGTCATGGACCATATGAGATGTTCCAGGAGTTGAAGTTAATATTTCAAGCAAATACCCGAGTTGAGAGATATAAAGTCTCCAACATGTTCTATAGCTAAAAGATGGAGGAGAATCGCTCAACTAGTGAGCATGTGCTCAGATTGTCTGGGTACTACAATCGCTTGAATCAAGTGGGAGTTAATCTTCCAGATAAAATAGTGATTGACAGAATTCTCTAGTCACCATCACCAAGTTAGTAGAACTTCGTGATGAACTATAATATGCAAGGGATGACGAAAGTGATTCCCAAGCTCTTTGTGATGTTGAAATCAACGAAGGTAGAAATCAAGAAAGAGCATCAAGTGTTGATGATTGACAAGACCACTAGTTTCAAGAAAAGGGCAAAGGGAAAGAAAGGGAAACTTGAAGTAGAATGGCAAACAAGTTGTCACTCCCGTGAAGAAGACCAAAGTTGGACCAAAGCCTGAAACTGAGTGCTTACACTGCAAAGGAAATGGTCACTAGAAGCGGAAATGCCCTGAATATTTGGTGGATAAGAAGGATGGAAAAGTGAACAAGGGTATATTTGATATACAGGTTATTGATGTGTGCCTTACTAGTGTTTATAGTAGCCCCTGAGTATTTGATACTTGTTCGGTTGCTAAGATTAGTAACTCGAAACAGGAGTTACAGAATAAACAGAGACTAGTTGAAGGGGAAGTGACGATGAGTGTTGGAAGTAGTTCCAAGATTGATATGATCATCATCGCACACTCCCTATACTTTCAGGATTAGTGTTAAACCTAAATAAATGTTATTTGGCGTTTGCGTTGAGCATGAATATGATTTGATCATGTTTATTGCAATACGGTTATTCATTTAAAGTCAGAGAATAATTGTTGTTCTTTTTACATGAATAAAACCTTCAATGGTCATACACCCAATGAAAATAGTTTGTTGGATCTCGATCATAGTGATACACATATTCATAATATTGATGTCAAAAGATGCAAAGTTAATAATGATAGTGCAACTTATTTGTGGCACTGCCGTTTGGGTCATATTGGTGTAAAGCGCATGAAGAAACTCCATAAAGATGGATTTTCGGAATCACTTGATTATGAATCATTTGATGCTTGCGAACCGTGCCTTTTGGGCAAGATGACTAAAACTCCGTTCTCCGGAACAATGGAACAAGCTACTGACTTATTGGAAATAATACATACCGATGTATGCGATCCAATGAGTGTTGATGCTCGTGGCAAGTATCGTTATTTTCTGACCTTCACAAAATGATTTGAGCAGATATGGATATATCTACTTGATGAAACATAAGTCTGAAGTAATTGAAAGGTTCAAAGAATTTCAGAGTGAAGTGGAAAAATCATCGTAACAAGAAAATAAAGTTTCTATGATCTGATCGCGGAGACGAATATTTGAGTTACGAGTTTGGTCTTCAATTAAAACAATGTGGAATAGTTTCACAGCTCACGCCACCTGGAACACCAGAACGTTATGGTGTGTCCGAACGTCGTAACCGCACTTTATTGGATATGGTGCGATCTATGATGTCTCTTATTGATTTACCATTATCGTTTTGGGGTTATGCATTAGAGACAACTGCATTCACGTTAAAAGGGCACCATCTAAATCCGTTGAGACGACACCGTATGAACTATGGTTTAGCAGTAAACCTAAGCTGTCGTTTCTTAAAGCTTGGAGTTTTGATGCTTATATGAAAAAGTTTTTCAACCTGATAAGCTCGAACCCAAATCGGAGAAGTGCGTCTTCATAGAATACCCAAAGGTAACTATTGGGTACACCTTCTATCACAGATCCGAAGGCAAATTATTCATTGCTAAGATGGATCCTTTCTAGATAAGAAGTTTCTCTCGAAAGAAGTGAGTGGGAGGAAAGTAGAACTTGATGAGGTAATTGTACCTTCTCCCTTATTTGAAAGTAGTTCATCACGGAAATCTGTTCCTGTGACTACTACACCAATTAGTGAGGAAGTTAATGATGATGATCATGAAACTTCAGATTAAGTTACTATAGAACCTCGTAGGTCTTCCAGAGTAAGATCCGCATCAGAGAGGTACGATAATCCTGTTCTGGAAGTTATGTTACTAGACCATGACGAACCTACGAACTATGAAGAAGCGATGATGAGCCCAGATTCCGCAAGATGGCTTGAGGCCATGAGATCTGAGATAAGATCCATGTATGAAAACAAAGTATGGACTTTGATTGACTTGCCCAATGATCGGCAAGACATTGAGATTAAATGGATCTTCAAGAAGAAGACAGGTGCTGATAGTAGTATTACTATCTAAAAAGCTCGACTTGTTGCAAAAAGGTTTTTCGACAAGTTCAAGGTGTTGACTACAATAAGATTTTCTCAACTGTAGCGATGCTTAAGTCTGTCCGAATCATGTTAGCAATTGCCACATTTATGAAATCTGGCAAATGGATGTCAAAACTGCATTCCTTAATGGTTTTCTTAAAGAAGAGTTGTATATGATGCAACCAGAAGGTTTTGTCAATCCTAAAGGTGCTAAAAAATTGTGCAAGCTCCAGCGATCCATCTATGGACTGGTGCAAGCATCTCAGAGTTGGAATATATGCTTTGATAAGTTGATCAAAGCATATAGTTTTATACAGACTTGCGGTGAAGCCGGTATTTACAAGAAAGTGAGTGGGAGCACTACAGCATTTCTGATAAGTATATGTGAATGACATATTGTTGATCGGAAATAATGTAGAATTTTTCTGGAAAGCATAAAGGAGTGTTTGAAAGGAGTTTTTCAAAGAAAGACCTCAGTAAAAGCTACTTACATATTGAGCATCAAGATCTATTGAGATAGATCAAGACGCTTGAGAAGATTTTTCAATGAGTACATACCTTGATAAAATTTTGAAATAGTTCAAAATAGAACAGTCAAAGAAGGAGTTCTTGCCTGTGTTACAAGGTGTGAAGTTGAGTAAGACTCAAGACCCGACTATTGTAGAAAATAGAAAGAGAATGAAAAGTCATTCCCTATGCCTCAGTCATAGGTTCTATAAAGTATGCTATGATGTGAACCAGACCTATTGTATACCTTGCTCTATGTTTGGCAAAGGAATACAATTTTGATCTAATAAGTAGATCACTGGACATGGGTCAAGAATATCCTTAGTGAGGACTAAGGAGATGTTTCTCGATTATGGAGGTGATAAAAGAGCCCGTCGTAAAAGTTACATCGGTGCAAACTTTTACACTGATCCAGATGACTCTAAGTCTCAATCTGGATACATATTGAAAGTGGGAGCAATTAGCTAGAGTAGCTCCATGCCGAGCATTGAAGACATAGAATATTTGCAAAATACATACGACTCTGTATGTGACAGACCCGTTGACTAAAATTTCTCTCACAAACAAAACATGATCATACCTTTGTACTCTTTGGGTGTTAATCACATAGCGATGTGAGCTAGACTATTGACTCTAGTAAACCCTTCGGGTGTTGGTCACATGACGATGTGAACTATTGGGTATTAATCACATACAGATGTGAATATTGGTGTTAAATCACATGGCGATGTGAACTAGATTATTGACTCTAGTGCAAGTGGGAGACTGAAGGAAATATGCCCTAGAGGCAATAATAAAGTTATTATTTATTTCCTTATATCATGATAAATGTTTATTATTCATGCTAGAATTGTATTAACCGGAAACATGATACATGTGTGAATACATAGACAAACATATAGTCACTAGTATGCCTCTACTTGACTAGCTCATTAATCAAAGATAGTTATGTTTCCTAACCATAGACATGTGTTGTCATTTGATTAATGGGATCACATCATTAGGAGAATGATGTGATTGACATGACCCATTCCGTTAGCCTAGCACTTGATCGTTTAGTATATTGCTATTGCTTTCTTCATGACTTATACATGTTCCTGTAACTATGAGAATTATGCAACTCCCGTTTACCGGAGGAACACTTTGGGTACTACCAAACGTCACAACGTAACTGGGTGATTATAAAGGAGTACTACAGGTGTCTCCAAAGGTACATGTTGAGTTGGCATATTTCGAGATTAGGTTTTGTCACTCTGATTGTCGGAGAGGTATCTATGGGCCCTCTCGGTAATGCACATCATTATAAGCCTTGCAAGCAATGTGACCAAATGAGTTGGTTACGGGATGATGCATTACGGAACGAGTAAAGAGACTTTCCGGTAACGAGATTGAACTAGGTATTGGATACCGACGATCAAATCTCGGGCAAGTAACATACCGATGACAAAGGGAACAACGTATGTTGTTATGCGGTTTGACCGATAAAGATCTTCGTAGAATATGTAGGAACCAATATGGGCATCCAGGTTCCGCTATTGGTTGTTGACCGAGAATAGTTCTAGGTCATGTCTACATAGTTCTCGAACCCGTAGGGTCCGCACGCTTAAGGTTTCGATGACAGTTATATTATGAGTTTATGAGTTTTGATGTACCGAAGGAGTTCGGAGTCCCGGATGAGATCGGGGACATGACGAGGAGTCTTGAAATAGTCGAGACGTAAAGATCGATATATTGGACGACTATATTCGGAGTTCGGAAAGGTTCCGAGTGATTCGGGTATTTTTCGGAGTACCGGAGAGTTACGGGAATTCGCCGGGGAGTATATGGGCCTTATTGGGCCATACGGGAATAGAGGAGAGAGGCCGAAAGGAAGGAGGCGCAGCCCCCCTCTGGTCCGAATTGGACAAGGGGTGCGGCCCCCCTTTCCTTCCTCCTCTCCCCCTCTTTCCCCCTTTCTCCTACTCCAACAAGGAAGGTGGGAGTCCTACTCCCGGTGGGAGTAGGACTCCCCTTGGCGCGCCCCTCCTAGGCCGGCCGCCCCCTCCCCCTTGCTCCTTTATATACGGGGGCAGGGGGGCACCCCATGACACACAAGTTGATCTACGGATCATTCCTTAGCCGTGTGCGGTGCCCCCCTCCACCATATTCCACCTCGGTAATATCGTCGTGGAGTTTAGGCGAAGCCCTGCGCCGGTAGAGCATCATCATCGTCACCACGCCGTCGTGCTGACGGAACTCATCCCCGAAGCTTTGCTGGATCGGAGCCCGGGGATCGTCATCGAGCTGAACATGTGCTGAACTCGGAGGTGCCGTACGTTCGGTACTTGGATCGGTCGGATCGTGAAGACGTACGACTACATCAACCGCGTTGTGCTAACGCTTCCGCTTACGGTCTACGAGGGTACGTGGACAACACTCTCCCCTCTCGTTGCTATGCCATCACCATGATCTTGCATGTACGTAGGAATTTTTTTGAAATTACTACGTTCCCCAACAGTTATCGCCTTGGCGCGCTGCCCTATGTTGGCAACCCCGCATCGCTGCTTCATCAACCTACTCGGTCGGAGACTCCGGCATCACCCCACCAACCTGCTCCATCACCTCGGCTAGACTGGGGGCTTCACCTCTTCGGAGTGCCGAGCTCTTCGCTCGGCCACATCGGGCTTGGGGGTTGAGACCTCCTCCCACATCGAGCTCGGACTGCGCCATCAACACCGAACACATTAACCAGCTAAGTCGCTTTCATGCTCAAAAACTTTCAGTTTTAAATTTTGTCCAGTTCGGTCAAGCATTATGCTATTTTTGCAAAAGTTGTTTTGAGAATTGTCCTTGTCATAACTTTGTTTGTGACACACAAATTTAAATACCCCTTTTACTTGGGGGCTTCCTTTATGAAGCTTTTCCTCTTGCATATGATTATACTTGTACGGCTTCGTTCCTTGTTCGTGTATTACGCCACAATATGCACCATATTAACCTAAGTGATTTGCAAGCTGGGTTGCCTTGCTCCTGTTTTTACCCCTACGTTCTCGATTGTTCGGCTAGGGTGTAAAGGGAGCACCTCTGCAATTGTCACGATCGGGTCACCCGAGCCGGACCTCAGACTGGGTGAAGCCGAAAGCTAGCACTCTTACTGTTTTCAATAATGGTCGGCGCACAATGGAACTCATGAGTACAAAAAATCTATTGCACAAGTCTCATAATGAGCAACCGAAGAAAGGTATCGGTGGGGTACTATTTTCTTCGAAGATGCTTCTTACACTTCATCGGTAATATAGCATAAGTTCCCTGAGCGTGCTTTGTCTGTTACAGCCTTATGGCCTGATTGCCTGGTTATCGGAAACACTGTTGATATTCTCGACAGGTGGAGTACATAACACTTTTCAGCCCTTGGCCGAAGAGGGAGAAGCCGACGGTCGGTTAAGACGCGTTCAAAGTTCGGGTGAACACATATATGATATAAGTACTTCAGTACATACTATCATTATACATAAAATTCTTTTACCCAAGTCACTCGAGGGCTCTCAAATTTATGTGAGCTGTTTTATAATAAGTGTTCTTCTTCTTAGTCGTTGTAAAGTCTTTTTTCTATCACTCCTTTTTTCGACGCGAGTGTGCAGTCAATAGCCGGGGAGCCTAATTTCTCTCTCAAAGCCGCTAAAGTTTGATAAACTGGCCTAATGATAAGTACTCCGCCTTCGGGATAGGAGGTTGAAAACGTAGGCTGACCCGATTGAAGTCTTGAGATAGGATGTGTCATGTTAAAGCACGACAGAAGCACAATTTTTTTACTAAGACCAATTTTCTGATTGGCACCGAACAATTGATCTAGTTCGGACGTCGAGTTTTCCTGACGCTTTTTGGTTTTCCAATCCTATGACACTTTTCAACTATTTGTGTGTTTTCCGCATAAGTCTCGCAGTGCAACGCCGAACACCTATAGAGATTCGGCAGAAATTCTCGGATGTTGCTATATATGCATCAGTTTCGAATTGTGTCTTCGATCAATAGTTGGGTTGCCCGGCCCCTGTGCTTGCCTCCTATGTCCCGCTTTGTTCGGCTAGGTGTGCAAAGGGAGAACCACTGCGATTGTGCTTTCTAGCTCGCATGGTTAAGCACCGCAGTGGAGAAAGCCGAAAACTGACTGTCACAATAAGCATAAACTGATCAGCAGTCCGATGACTGTATTAAATGATGGGCCGTTCATAACATTGGCCAAAGTGTTTACGGCTTGACCTTGGCTGTCGCCGAACACTAACCGGGAGGGTACTTGCTGGCCTCCCAACTTTAAGCTCGTATGACTAAGTGAAAGTTATAAAGCCTGCATATCTGATTGCCTCGTTTCCGCCAACACAACCGCCTTCCGGAACCGAGACGTCGGCTAAGGGTTGTTTTGTTATTACGGAAACACCCTGCGTAGCATCTACAAGGGGGTAGAAGCCGACGATGGGCCACTTTCAGATTATAAACGGTCACAACGGAAGTGAAAATTTGGGTTCATTTAGACCATAGAGTTTGGACGCTTTCCCCGAACTAAATCCTCAGTATTTTCCTCCCACATTGATCGGAGCTGAGGTTTCATGATCATGCTTAGAATGACAACCCAAAGAAAGGAACCGATAGCGGGACTATTTTCTTTGGACGATGTTTCTTATGTTAAACAATAATATAACATGTCTCTCTGCGTACCTTTGTTTATAAAACCGTATGGTCGGATTGCCTTGTTTGCCATAAAACTTTGCCCTCATAAAGACTTTATAAAGTAGGACAAACACCCCTCAGCTGCTGGCCGAGGAGGTTGAAGCCGATGGTCGGTCAACAAAGTTTTGTACAATGCGGATCCGAGCATTAATGACGTAAAGTACTTGGATACATAGAGTCATTACATATAATTTGTGATTTTACTATGGATATCGATCCTTAATTCGGCCTCAGTGCTCGCATTAAGGCTCGGGGGCTACTGGGCTTCGGGCTTATTATTTACAAATATTAAAAGGGCACATCGATCCCCTGATTTGGTGTTGCCACCCGACCAGTGTCTCGGGGGCTACTGCATTGACAATCCAATGCAGAAAATTTAAAGCACAATATAGTTTTCGAGGAGATTATTATCCTCAGGTTGGTCGGCCACACCCAACCTGAGTCTCGAGGACTTTGCACACCGCATTTCTATTCCTAAGTATGCTGCCGAGCTGGGAATTGATCCTCAGGCTGATTTTATGAATCGACCTGAGTCTCAGGGGCTGCTAGGGTCAGCGGTTTGATTTTTTCCTTCAGGTGCATCCCGGATATTAGGCCAACACGCACCTTGAGGGCTACTGGCTATACATCTCGGCAGAGATTACATTGCATAATTCGGAATTAAATTCATAAAAATCAGCCCATGGCTGAGTTGGTGCACCACCTCAGATACAGTCCGGCGTTGGTGCTCGACTACAATAGACACCCCGGAAGCAGTCCGACATAAAGCTCGGATGCCAGTGGCTGGCTCCATAGAGGGCATTTTCGGCATTAAGCTCAGCTAAACTCCTTCAACCTTTTTGAACCAAGGTGATCTATGACACCTCGAATATAGTCCGGCGTTGGAGCTCGAATACAGTCCGGCGTTGGAGCTTGGACATAATCCGGCGTTGGAGCTCGAATACAGTCCGGCGTTGGAGCTTGGACATAGTCCAACGTTGGATCTTGGACATAGTACGACATTGGAGCTCGGATACATTTCGGCATTGGAGCTCGGAAGCGGTCCAGCGTTGGTGCTCGGCTGCTAAAGATACCTCGAATGCAGTCCGGCGTTGGATCTCCAACGTAAGAGGATGTTGCCGCTCGGGAACAACTTCAAACCCTAGGTATGGCATAAAAATAACAAGGCACTGATAAAGGCCAGAAATTTAAAGGGGCTCCTCGGATACCCGACGTGTAAACTCTTCGGAGTCACCTCGGTGATCCTCAAGATCAAAGACGAGAAGATTTGTTGAACCAGTTTTCAAGACCAACGACCAAAGGTGAAGAACAGTTTGGAAGAATCAGGGAGTGTCCCCAACTTGAAGACCGATTCAGGGGGCTACTGATGGTGTCCTGGACTAGGGGGTACTCACCACGTCGTCGCCCGATCAGTTGGATTGGGCCGAGGACCCCCATGGCCGTATACTCATGGGCCAGTTCTGACAACCCCTGCCGCATACATGGAAGACTCCACAAGACTTGGTGCCCAAGACAAGGACTCTCCTAAACCCTAGACCTCCGGTGTCTTATATAAACCAAGGCCAGGCTAGTCAATAGACAATCTCATATTCATTACTACAATCTCGTTGTAGACACATGTACTCTGTACTACACCCATATGAATACAATCAAAAGCAGCATGTAGGGTATTATCTCATCAAGAGAGCCCGAAGCTGGGTAAACCCCGTGTCCATGTTACCATTACTCCAAGACACCTAGCTTAGGACCCCTACTACGAGATACGCCGGATATTGAACCGACAACAATGGTCGTCAAGATCATTATTCCCGCAATTGACAAGGAGATATTATAAAACCTTGTCACCTTCTTGTATGATTCGCCTCAGCACTGAGCTCTGTATAGCTACAAACCCTAGGTATATGTCATATGTGTGTGGACTCAGGTCAGAAGAACAAGCACAAGGAATAATGCACTAATCACATCCATGGTCATACGAATAATCAAGGATATGTGTGGCCAAGTTATTTCAGTAAGGTATCCTGACAAAGAAAATCATGACTATAAAAAGGATGAGACTGATATCAAAGGTATGATGATTTTTGCACGACCATCAGGGTCCGGATACCCAAGTCAGTTGAAAGCCATAATCCCATATGGATCCACAAAGGCATACTCTCAGCAACCTATTCTATTTACAAGGGTTTTCATATTCCGCCAACCCGCTTGACATGGTTAGTGTGGAATATCCAAGCTTGTTCTGTCAGAGCCAAGAATTCTTTGCCACCTCAGCAATTTGACTTCAGCGGCAGTGTTCAAGCATATCATAGCCTATTACCACAGATGGGTAAATCAACCACATGAAACAAAAATCAAAAGCCGAACAATCAACTCAGACCTGGTATACTCACCGACGGAATCAAGTACATGGTCAGTCTATCAGGAAAAGCAGTTGTCCATCAGCCCCTGTCGGGCCAGTCTCAAGATGTAAATAATTGAGGTTTGACACAGCTATAACTCCATACACCGATATATTGCTCACGACAGAAGGCGGCCAAATCTTTGGTACATATCTCATGCTCGAGCCAAAGGCATAAATCAACATAAATCAGCGCCACCTGTGAGCAGTCAGATTCCATCAGGAGATGACCATGATAATTCTCAGCATTTGTTGAAACCAGAAGGCCTGCATTTATTTGAAGAAACCCCATGACAGAAGTAAAAAGGTACCAAAGGAAAATCTATGCTCAAATCCATTAGGTACCACCGCAGATATGAGAAAATTCACGTCAACAAAAAGATTTGGTATATGAGCAAAGACCTGTCAGAATATGGGAAAGGTAAAGCAAACCACCCCAGATCAAGGTAAGTTGATCATCTAAAATTCTTGGGGGAACAGTAAATAAAGGAAAAATGATACCCAAGTTAGAGACGGTGTCCTCAAGTCATACTTGTTCCCTGAGCAACCAAATATCGAGGACGAGATTTCTTTAAGGTGGAAGGTTTGTAACAGCCTGGATTTTGGCCCTTTTCTTTTTCTTTTGATTTATTTGGTTTTTGCTCTGTTTTTCTTTCGGAGTGGATCTGTGGCCTTGTCACCTGAGAAATCATCCTCATTTCCCCTCCCAAGTGGCTCATCATTCTCAAAACCTTGCCAGGATCATGTCACTTCACTCCTTGACCAAACCCTAAATTTTTTTCTAGGGAATATTCCTTTTTCTATTAAAGGAATAACCCTATGTGCTCTAGGCTGTGAAGCAACCTATATTTTTGTCCATCCAAAAATCCCCAAATAATTCTCATAATTCCTTTGGGTCATATATAGCTCAAATATGCCCAAACATTTCCTTGGCCAGTTCAAAAATAATTCCCCAATATTCCCTTTTCTATTCTGCCTTGAATGGCACTTTGTGAAGGAAGTGTCATTTATATTTTTCCTAGTGGCTCCCAACCTTTTTGGGCATGTTTATATGTCCAAATAATTGCCCCATGCACAAGTTAAAATTTATTTGCCTAGCCAATCTCCCTTAGTGTATTTTCAAAGTTTCTGTCGGATAGAAGGCTTTGTGAGGGAAGTACTAGCTAGGAGTACCCAAATGAGTTGATCTTTTGCATACTCCTTAATGTGCTCATATTAACCCCGTTCACCCATTTTCAGCCACATCCAATCATCTATGTGAGCACAGGAGCAAATCTTTGATTCTGGCCTTATTTTCAGGTTGTGAAGTAAGTATATTTTATATTACTTCAAAAATCCTGATAAATTACCAGATCATTCTTATACCCATAGAACATCTCTCCACCCAATTTGGCATCATTTCAATGATCCATTTGATCACCAATATTATTCCAAGTTTCTGGCCAGCAGAGATGTTTGTGAAGGAAGTACCAATTTGGCTTTGTCAAATGGTATGAGACTTTTTGAGCATCTTCATAAGAGCAAATGACTCTGCCTTGCCCAATCTTAGCCCAAGTTGACACTCCATGTGAGTGCACCATCATGATCTAGTTTCTGGACCATTTTGGTCAGTTGTGAAGCAACTGCAGTAAATCTTGGTCCATTTCTCCTCAAACTCTCCAGGACTATAGTCCTTCCTAGCCTAAATACCCCAGACATAACACTTGACACATACGAGCCCCTTGTTGATCACATTGAGCTGATAAAGTTTACTGCAGTAAACTTCAGAGCTCACTAACCTATTAACCAGAGCCTGTTTAACCAATTTACCATTGCAGTTGAAACCACCCTTGGAAGGACTATCATCTAGACAATCTTTTGGGTGTTGTAGAGCATCGAATGCCCATGTTCACGTGGTGACTACGACACTGGCATGCCTGTGCGCGTGCTTTGTGCGCTGTGGCGTGTCCAGAGCACTATTTATGCTTCGGCACCACTCCCACTCGTCGTCTTCGCGCTCATGATCATGTCCGTTGGCTTCCTCTCCTCGTCGCCGTTCCCCTGGACCCCTCTCCCCTTCCGTTCGCTTCCTCACCGATGCAAACTGCCGTGTGCCCACGAGCGAACAGTGGCGTTTGGCCCGGTTCATCACTGTCGTCTTCCTCCCTGCGCTCCCTTGGCCGTCTCTGTCCCGTGAGCTCTCCCCTGTGCCTCCCTCGTCGCTTGCCCCCGAGTTCATGTGTGCGAGCACGCGTCCGTGGCGGTGACAGCGCGACAACGTCGCCCCACGGCTATATAAGCCCACCCCGAGGCCTCTCGACCTCACCACTGGCCTCTCCACCCTCCTCTAGCCACGCCCAGCAACCTCCCCGAACTCAAGAAGCGCTCTTGCCGCCCTCCTAACCGAAGCCTCGCTGCCGGCCACTGCTCAAATTCGAGCTCCACGGTCCCCTTCTCCACCCACTGACCTCACCCGAGCCTTCCACGTGCCCCATCGAACTTCTCCACCACCCCACCCACTCGACGGAGCCACGCTTGGCCGCCGCCCTTTGAACAGCCGCCGCCCTTCGAACAGCCGCCGCTGCCTTGTCCTCTGTTGCCCCAAGTCGCGACCACCCTAGCCATCCCCGGCACCAGCTCTCCCTCTGGATGGGCGTGGTGCAGCCGCCTGAGTCCACAGGTGTCCTCCCGCTGGCCGGAGATGGCCGGAGCCGCCGTGCCTGGTGATGGAAGCACCCCTGCCCTGTGTTCTGTCGAGGAGAGGAGGAGCAGACGCGGGGGAAGAAGAAGGAGGCATGGGAGGAAAGAGAGAAGCAGCGCAGGCCCCACTTGTCAGCCACACAAGGGCCGGCCCCGCGTTGACCTGTCCACGCTGACGTGGCAAGTGGAAGTGCATTTTGAGCGCGTACATTTTCATCTACAGAAAGCGTATTTCGAAGTTTGCGCTTCTGCCTTATCCACTCAGGGACCTGGTTGCTGAAGAAATTTTACAGATAGGTCCCTAGCAGTCAAACCCTCATAACTCCGCAACCGTAACTCCGTTTAAGGTGAAACCAACGCTCACTTCTTTGTTTCGTCGAGCCCTTTCTGTTGGTGTCACTTTCATTATGTTTTGTTGTACTAAAAATGACCATTTTGCCCCTGCCCTTAATCAGCCCCCTCGGAGAGAGAACGATTTCTGGCGATTCTTTCCACGAGCTTCTCGCACTTTCTCCCGGTGATTTCTTCCACCCCAGGCAAGCCCCACCCTCCATTTGCATCACTGTAATGTAGTGACGTGGTTTATTTCATTTTGAACTTCTTTAAAATATTACTTTAGCTACATGACTCTATGCATGGCATTTTCTCGAAGTATTATTTTGATCTTGTCGTTGCCATGCTATTGTTTGGATTACTAGGAGTTATGTGTGTAGTTGTTGAGTATCATGTTGCCATTGAAGTATTAGTGGCTGGTATTATGTTTGTTTCATGATGATATCTGTTAGTATATTTTGGAGTATTACTTTGGATATTATGCTACCTTTGGATTATTAGTGGTTAGTATGATTATTTTCATGATGCTAGTTGATGTTCTATTGGTTGGAGTATTATTTTTGGAGATGATGGTTACATGTGGATCTTAGCTGGATAACTGTATTCTTGTTATTGGAGTAGTAGGATTATTGTTTCGGATTCATCTTGATAGTAGTGTTATGCTATCCTCGGAGTATTGAGATGATGATATTATGCTTGGATTATTTGTTGGATATTGCTATGACTTGGATTAAAGTTTGATGGTTGACATCAGAGTATCAGTTATTATGGTTATATTTTTGGGGATAAATTCCGTCAGTAAGTTGGCCAGGTGTCGCCAAATTGAACTTTTCCAGTGCAACCACATTTGCCGGTATGGGACGGCCCTAATGCGGTCTATTGTCGTGCCTCTCACCGGTGCCTCTAACGTGGGAAGGTTATGGGCGCGTGCTACCCTGATCAGGTAGGCGGACATAAGCCTTGTGTGCCCTTTAATTGAGTTTTTGGATCCGTGTCCCCGTGTGGGACGGGCCACGACGATGGTCGATGTGTCTTGAGGTAGACACGGGGCCACCCATGACTTAGCCCAGTGGGGAGTGAGTCGGAGTGGCCGGGAGAGTGTCATGGCAGTAGATCGGTTTTGTCGGAACACCGTTGGTCCACCCGAATGGGAGTGCGAGGCCATGGGTTCTGTGGTGTGGGTACGGTGCGCTACCTCTACAGAGTGTGTATGTTTAATCTATCGATAACCGCGTCCTCGGTCATGGGCATGGGTTCGTACTAGGGTACACCGTTTTCGATCAACACTCACATGACAGAATGACTTATAGGTGATGTATATGTGGATATTTGGAGCAGTGCAGATTGGCCAAGTATTGGTCGGGTTGTGATCGCCGTAAGGATCATGAGCCATTTATTGGTCTGGTTGTGATCGCCGTAAGGATCACGGGCCAGATATTGGTTGGGTTATGATCACCGTAAGGATATCACAGGCCATTTATTGGTGGGGTTGTGATCGCTGTAAGGATCACGGGCCATTCATTGGTCGGGTTGTGATCTCCATAAGGATCACGGTAACAATTTGGTTTTGATCACGAGGTGATAGAGATGGTATACTGCTTGGCCGGTTAGCCAAGAGAGATATGGTTATGGAGATCAGAGATGGTGATTTAGCAGTATTGTAGTAGTTTCATATTATGCTTAGGAGTTGCTGTTATATCATGGTAGTTGTTAATTTAATTAACCTGCTTAATGCTATGTTGATGTCTTGCCTTGATGTTTTTTGGTTGTTGTGAGCTTGCAAGTACATTCAATATACTAACCTAGCGTGTCATGCCAGATTGCAGGTGATGCCGTGATTGCTTGATTTGCTTGTCGTGGTTTCCGTTCGTGCGAGCTAGATCGTGTCCCAGCCAGAGTCCCTGCGGAGTGGAGTTCACCACCTTTGTCGTTGTTCCACTGCTAGAAGATTTCCGCTGCTACGAGTTGTTCCACTGCTATCATAGAGCAAGTGTACTATCGCAGGTGTAGTGTCGTCGTGCTGATGTGCTCCTTTGTAACATCAAACCTTTGTATTTATTCTTGTAATGAGAGCTGATGTGTTCTATGTCAAGCAGTGCCGTATTCCAGAGACTTCTCCTCGATCTTTGGGCTGGAATATGGGGCGTTCCGGTTTCTCTGAGCCGGGGTGCCACAGAACTCTAGGATAGATCGAATGGAAAGAATAGCTTCATGTTATTTTTACTACAGACTCTTGAATAGATCGATCAGAAAGAATAACTTTGAGGTGGTTTTGTACCCTACCATAATCTGTTCATTTGTTCTCCGCTATTAATGACTTTGGAGTGACTCTTTGTTGCATGTTGAGGGATAGTTATATGATCCAAGTATGTTATTATTGTTGAGAGAACTTGCACTAGTGAAAGTATGAACCCTAGGCCTTGTTTCCTAGCATTGCATTACCATTTATGCTCACTTTTATCGCTTGCTACCTTGCTGTTCTTATATTTTCAGATTACAAATACCTATATCTACAATCCATATTGCACTTGTATCACCATCTCTTCGCCGAACTAGTGCACCTATAAAATTTACCTGTAATGCCCCAAATCCGATGCGCCAGGTGTCTTCCAGCTATTCGCCTTCGTTGCCATGTCATTGCTTGCGTGTTGCGTTTTGCCATGTCATCATCTGCATTTCATCTGCATGTTTTTCAAAACTTGTATCTGTTCGGGTCCTCCCAGTTCTCTCCATCGACCGTTCCGAGCCCTTCCACACTCGCACGCACCCACGGCACCTTCAAAATATTATTTCATGAGTGGCATAAAAATGTTCTCGGAATGGGGTGAAAGTTGGCATGCGGTCTTATTATAGTGTAGGTAGACCGCCTGTCAAATTTTATCGCATTCGGAGTCCGTTTGATAGCCCAACCGTCATCCGTAGCGGCACCCTTGCCGGTTTTTTCGTCGGACGTTTTCGGTCTCCGGAAACCCGTGTCAGGCTGCATTTCTCTTCTCTCCTCTTAGCCCAACCCTGCTACACAGCCCAAGTCCAGCCCACTAAACCCCCCCTCCGACCGGAACCGTTCGATTGTGATCGGAGGGCTCCGAACCCCCCCTAACCCTAGCCCCTTCCATATATATACACCCCCCATGCCAAATTTGGCTAACCCTCCCCTTCCCCTACCTTCCAACCGCAGCAAATCCCTCTCCTTCCTCGGATCCGGCGCCGCGCCCCGTGCCCGCCACTTGTCGCCGCCAGATTCGCCACCGCCGCCACCAAAAACCGTCGCCACGTTGCCCAGGCCAATCCCCCGCCTCCATGTCGCCACCCGGGCGCTGTCGGACCAACCAGAAGCCGCCACACGACCTTCCCACGTCCCCAGCGCGTCCCCTGCCCGCTCCCCGTGGCTGCAGGCCCACGCAGAGCCCGCGGAGCTCATCCGGGCCCGACCCCGTGCGCCCCTGGCTCCCTCGCCCGTCGCCTCCCCTGCGCCCGATCCACGCCTTCCGCCGCCGCCCGTCGCTGGACCGGTCACCGGAGGACCCCGCCGCCGCCGCCTCAGACCCGTGCACCCTGCCACCGACTCGCCGTGCTCCACCGCCTGCCTCCCCAGGACACCGACCCGCGCCGCCCTGCGGCCTCCTTGCTGTCCGACAGCCTCCTCCACCCCAAGGCGAGCGCCGCCAGCCCCTGGCTCGCCGCCGCCAGCAACCAGGCTGGCCCTTCGCCCCCATGCCCGGACCCGGCGATGCCCGCGCCGTCCGCGTCCTCCCTCGCTCGCTGGAGCACCACCGAGGGCCGGATCCGGCGTGATCCGACGCCCTCAGCCAGTCAGCGCTGCCGCCAGGTGGGGCCCGCCCGTCAGCCTCACCACACCGGACATGTCCGCCCGAACCAGGACAATGTTTGTCCAGTCAGCCCCGAGGTAGTTTTTTGCCTGTCCCCAGAAATCATACATCATGTGCATATGTTTCGCATGCCATAACTTGATGCTTGGTGCTCCGTTTTGCGTGCATGATATGTAAAAATGTTCATTGTGAGATGCTCTTCATTTCATTCCATTGTGGAATGCTTGTTTGAGTTCATCTTGATGCCCTAATCATCATTGCAAGAGTGCTATATGATGTTAACCTGCTGAAACTGTTATAACTTGTTGTTTTGTCCTTTTCATTGCATTTTGTGTGTGCATCCTATGAGCTTGATGTCTACATGTTTTAGGACCATTTTTATGCCGTCTTTATAGGGGTGCAATCCATGTATTGTTGTGTGCCTTGTGATGAGTGCATCAAGCTCGTGAAGTAGGGTACTTGTTGTTACTGTTTTGCTAGGCTGAAAATGCTATATCATGTTGCTATGTTTACTTGCTTCTACCATGAGTTATATGCATAATATGGAGATGTTCACTAAAGATGTTTTGTTATAAATGTTATGATCTATCCATCCATGCCCCTGGTTGAATCTATAGCCTGCTGTAGCTTGTTGTAATCTTGCTTTCAAGTTGCTAAATAATGTTGCTGTCAGCCTGTTTACATTAAGTTCAATTTTGCCATGTGTTTTGCTAGTGATCCATTCACCCTATGACTATGCTATTGCCATTTGTAGCTTCATAATTATGTCATATTACTGTTGGTTGACTTCACATGCGATGAAGTACTCTGTGGAGAGTGGTACAAGCTCACCAACATGCCTACTTATCGTTGTTCCTGTAATGTACTGTTATTTTCATTAGGTGTGAATCCGTCATACTACTTGCCATGTTTGCATGGATTGTACCATCTTTTCTGTTGATCTATGGAATGAGTTCAGTAAGGGAGTTTGATTCTTTGTCTTTAGTATTAGCATGCCATGCTCTATTTTGCCATGATAGCTTGCTGTAACATGTTGTTTGGTAGCTCTAAACATTGCAACCTGATGTTATTTCTGCCATGTCCAGTGATTTCTGCTAAGTCTGTGAAACTGTTTTTATTTGCAATCTTGCCATGACCTTTTGAGCATGTTCTAGTGATTTCCGGAGATAGCTCAGTGTTCATGTTTTGTCGTGCTTCACCTGTACATCATGTCTATGCCTTTTATTTTGATGTTGAGGTGCTGTAGCATATTGTTTTGATGCTTGCTAGATGCCGAGTTGCTGTTTTGGACAGATTGTTGTTATGTCTTGTTTGGTGTGTATGTGTTGAACCGTTGCTCCGTTTTGAGTGTGCTCTATATGAAACTTGCTTAGATTTGCATGTAGTTTCATCTTATCATGTTGCATCCATGTTTTGAGAGTTTTTTCTTGATGTTTGAATGCATTTTGCATCAATGCCATGTCTGACTTGTTTTGCTCATATCTTCTAGGCCGCAGCTCCGAACTAAATGAACTTTATATGTAACTTGACTAGAATTTCATGTAGATCATCTTGGTGCATTTTAACATGCTGTTTAACAACTTGAACATAAGGCTTTTTCATATCTGGACCAATTTCGAAATTTGCATATGAGGACTTACCGGAATTGTTATATGTTGTTTCCGGCCTCATTTAAACTTGTTTGACTATGTTGTTCTTGTATGCATCATCTCTTGCCATGAGTAGCTTCATGTAACCTTGTCATGCATCATGTTTGGTTGTGCATCATGTCATGTCTATGTGTTGTGTGTTTACCTTGTTGTTTGCTTCTTTCCGATTGTGCTCCTTCTCGTTAGTTCATGTTTCGTTGCGATCGTGAGGATTCGTTCGTCTACGCTTGGTTCGTCTTCGTGGCTTCATCTTCTTCATGGACTCGTTCTTATTCCTTGCGGGATTTTAGGCAACATGACCGCTACCCTGGATCTCACTACTATCATTGCTATGCTAGTTACTTCGTTCTATCGCTATGTTGTGCTACCTATCACTTGTTCTTCAAGCCTCCCAAATTGCCATGTCAGCCTCTAACCTTTTCACCCTTCCTAGCAAACCGTTGCTTGGCTGTGTTACCGCTTTGCTCAGCCCCTCTTATAGCGTTGCTGGTTGCAGGTGAAGATGAAGATTTCTCCATGTTGGAACATGTTTATGTTGGGATATCACAATATATCTTATTTTAATTAATGCATCTATATACTTGGTAAAGGGTGGAAGGCTCGGCCTTATGCCTGGTGTTTTGTTCCACTCTTGCCGCCCTAGTTTCCGTCATACCGGTGTTATGTTCCTTCATTTTGCCTTCCTTACGCGGTTGGGTGATTTATGGGACCCCCTTGACAGTTTGCTTTGAATAAAACTCCTCCAGCAAGGCCCAACCTTGGTTTTACCATTTGCCTCACCTAAGCATTTTTCCCTTGGGTTTCCGGAGCCCGAGGGTCATGTTTATTTTAACCCCCCCAGGCGAGTGCTTCTCTAAGTGTTGGTCCGAACTGAGTAGGCTACGGGGCCATCTCGGGGAAACTTGACGGTTGGTTTTACTTGTAGGATGTCTCATCCGGTGTGCCCTGAGAACAAGATATGTGCAGGTCCTATCGGGATTTGTCGGCATAGTCGGGCGGTCTTGCTGGTCTTGTTTTACCATTGTCGAAATGTCTTGTAACCGGGATTCCGAGTCTGATCGGATCTTCCTGGGAGAAGGAATATCCTTCATTGACCGTGAGAGCTTGTGATGGGCTAAGCTGGGACACCCCTACAGGGTTTAAACTTTCGAAAGCCATGCCCGCGGTTATGTGGCAATGGGAATTTGTTAATATTCGATTGTAGAGAACTTGACACCAGATCCGAATTAAAACGCATCAACCGAGTGTGTAGCCGTGATGGTCTCTTTTCGGCGGAGTCCGAAAAGTGAACATGGTTTTGGGTTATTTATGAACGTAAGTAGTTTCAGGATCACTTCTTGATCACTTCTAGATTCTTAACCGTTCCGTTTGCTTCTCTTCTCGCTCTTATTTGCGTATGTTAGCCACCATATATGCTTAGACGTTGCTGCAACCTCACCACCTATCCTTTCCATTCCTAGTTAAGCTTTGCTAGTCCTGATACCCATGGTAATGGGATTGTTGAGTCCTCGTGGCTCACAGATTACTTCAACAACAGTTGCAGGTACAGGTTATGTGATGATCATGACGCGAGAGCGATGCTTACTTGTTTGGAGTTCTTCTTCTGCTTCTTCTTCGATCAAGGGATAGGTAACAGGTCAGCAGCCTGGGTTGGCAGGGTGGATGTCATTTGAGTTTCTATTTGTGTTTCATCCGTAGTCGGATGCTGCTCTTATGTATGATGATTTTGTATTCTAGTGGCATTGTATGCCTCTTGTATGTATTCCCATCTATTATGTAATGGTACGATGTAATGATATCCACCTTGCAAAAGCGTCTCCAATATGCGCTTCTATCCTTAGTGGGACCTTCGAGTTCCTTTAGGATAGGGTCACATATTGGGCGTGACAAGTTGGTACCAGAGCCTCGACCGACCATAGGAGCCCCTTGTTTGATCGTGTAGCTTGGCCGTTCACTACTAGAGAAAAGCTTACTAGTGGCGCTGGTTTTTTACATACCAGTAGCGCGGGCACCCATGCTACTGCCAGGGCGCTACAGCTATTATTTACCAGTAGCGCGTTTCTGAACAAGCACTGCAGCTAAAATACTTATTAGTAGCGCTGCTTCCTCCACCAGCGCTACTACTATCATCACGTAGTAGTAGCGCCCTATTTTCTCCTCTACTAGGCAAATAGAAATAAAAAATAAAAAAAGTAGTCAGGTGCAATATTCATGAAAATCAAGACAAGTCCAGTGCAAATAAATTAAGTTCACAGAACCATCTCACAAACATTAACGACAGTACCACATTTAATATAACCACACAATCTCACAAACTCATATAGTAGTCAACAATGCATGGATAGATCATAGTTGATAAGTCTACTAGGTAGTCATACTAGCATATATATTGTTCAACAGCCACACACATGCATATGAAGTTCTAGATGATGTCGATGATGACCAACATCCTCAAGCCTGGGCGGTGGGTGTTCCTGATAGTAATGAGGATTGCTTGTCCAACATGAAGATTCTTGCCGACGAGGAAGCTCTTCCACCCAACCGAGTTGAAGTGTGTGCGACCGTCCGTGTCCACGCCATATGCACAAGTGGCGACGGAGCCCCTTGCGGTAATGCGTATTCCAATAGAGCCTTCTTCATCAGGCTTGATACCACAACTCTCAGATAGGCTCTTTGGCAATTTCTGAATAAGAAAAACATATCAATTAATAAGTAGCCTTACACATTCTACACGAAGCATATATATCATCGGACTCTACACTAAGCATATATATCATCGGACTCTACACTAAGTATATATATCATCAGACTCTACACTAAGTATAACAATAAAGCATATAAGATTCACTAAGCATATATATGATCGGACTCTACACTAAGTATAACAATAAAGCATATAAGATTCACTAAGCATATAAGATTCACTAAGCATATATATGATCGGACTCTACACTAAGTATAACAATAAAGCATATAAGATTCACTAAGCATATATATCATCGGACTCTACACTAAGTATAACAATAAAGCATATCATCAAATTACTCTAAAAACTACAGTAAATGCAACATACCATCATATGCCCATCAACCATGGTACTTGTCAGGCGGGTCAAGAATGGCACCCCGACGAAGTCAGCACGTGGCGGAATGATGTCCCATAGGTTGCACACCTCCTCCTCGCTCAACTTCATTCTTTGAGCTACGATGGCATCACCGAGTGGGTCGTCATCATCCTCATCATCCTCACAATCTTCTGCTTTGTTGATATAAATCACGGCCAGCTTGGGTCTTTCAGCTCTGAAGGAGAAGCTGATCAACTCACCACCGGTGATACGCATGTTGTCGTTGAAACGGACCCATCCATCTCCTCCCACCCGCGTCATATTTCGTCCTTTCTCGATCTCCATAGTGTAGGGGCACCCAGGAGCCTCAAAGGTCACAGAGTCTCCAGTCAGATTGTTGAATTCTGACCTCACATTGCATGGGACGATCTGTGTACAAAAAGCAAAATGATATATACACGATGCATTAATGCCAATAACACTAAAAACAAAATAGTAGTTACTAGTTTCATATAATTTATTACCGCCGCATGAAGAAAACTAGACTCGAAGTAGATGCCAAACAGCGTGCCAGTTGCAAGGCTGCTGGCGCACCTTGACTTGCACCGTCGACATGGTGGTGGTGGCGCCATTTCCCTAAAGCAATATGATTAAAGGATTAATGATCCAAAAAGTAAACATAAAGTTTTCATAGCTAGATTTCACATGGCAAGCAAAATAACAATTAAAAAGTAAACATAAAGTTCAGTCCAACAATCATAAAGCTAGCAATCTAGTAAACTAATGTCCCCAACTCTTCAGATGAAGCGTCACTATCAGCATGAAATTTGCACTAAACACAAGGTTAAACAATACTAGTAGCTCAATAATCTAGAGATGTAACAAACAAATATATGGCAAAACATAACAATACTTTGATCTCATCTCATCTTCATTAATCACAACAAAGCACACTAAATAAACTACCCCCTTCTTATCAGTAATCCTAAATCTTGATGATTTCTCACAACAAGGCACACTAAATAAACATGAGCTTGTAGCTTTGTCTCTCACATGAACAACACCAAACCGAGCACTTGATACAACCCGAACCGAGCACTTACACTCCTATAGAAGCAATATCCATAACATGACATCAGAAAAGTCGACCTATAGAAGCAATACTAGTGTATGTGATGAACTACTACTCGGTCTCGGCCTCATGGCTTCACATAAAATCGACCGACACAAATGCAATATATAAATTACTGCCATGCTAGGAGTAGTTTATGGTAAGGATGAAATTGAAAACATTAATAAGCAATGGCAGGTCAAGTCAAGCAAAATATTGGTACTCCTTCCTGCACTAGACGCGTCCAAATCCTATACTACTTTGGCAGGTCAAGTCAAGCAAAATATTGCTCTCTGTTTCTCACTCTCACTCCACTGCTCCCTGCTCTGCTCTGCTCTGCTCTCCACTCCACTCCCCGGCAACTGCAAGCCCTACTGCTCCTCGTCTCCGCCTCACCGGCCGGCAGCGCAGCACAGCCCCCGTCGCCTCCTCCCCAGCCCGAACCGCTGTTACTGTGGTGCCCCTATGACGAACCCTAACCGAGAGATCGAGAGGAGCTGCTGTGGCGCACACAGGGAGGAGGAGATCGAGAGGGGGACTTATGGGGCTGGAGAGTCGGAGGAGGCCGGGGACCGCGCATGGTGGCGGCGCACGGCACCGTCGACGGGGGTGAGGCGGCCGGGGACGAACCCTAACCGCGGTGGCGTCATCGTCAGGTGGAGGGGATTGTGTGAGACGAGGGGGGGTGCGGGGGCGCTCGCGGGCCGGTTTTCTTTAGCTATAGTAGTAGCGTTGGTTGGAGCACCACGCTACTGCTAAGCCCACTAGCTGTAGCGCCCTTTCAGAACAAACGCTACAGCTAAGTGGGCTACAGATGCTGCCCTGCGGCCCATGTAACAGTAGCGCGGCCCGAACAAACAAACGACGCTGCTATATGTTAGTAGTAGCGTGTTTTCTACACAGCGCTACTGGTAATTACTATTAGCGTCGGGTAAAAAAAACTCGCTACTGGTAAACTTCTATCTATAAGCATTTTCCTAGTAGGAATTCTTTTTACTCCTCAGCCCCTTTGTCGCTCCGGTGAGGAATCTTGACGTAGGTGTTTTGAGTTACTCCTCTTCCCCTTCAAATGTTCCTTTAGGATCACGCAGTTGGTTTTTCGATCGTTGGTTCTCAGCTCTTTTCATCTGGTGCATTTCTCGTCAAGTTGACTCAAGCCTCTTCATCTTTGCCAAGTTCAATCCTCAGTTGTTTTCTTTTTCCCACCCACCCACCCATTTTCATCTCGGAGCCGGAGTCCCTAATCGGGTACTGATCCTACTCATGCGAAGCCTTTGCTTTCTTTCAACCGGTGTTTTCTCTTCAAGATATTCGTCGGTTGTCCCTTCCAAGTTGCCTTTGTTTTTCCCGCCCTCCCACCCTTTT
>NC_057807.1:557280138-557307270 GCF_018294505.1 Triticum aestivum
CCTTTTTCTTCCCGGAGTCTGAGTCTCTTTCGACCATCAATTTTCATTCGCACAGAGCCTCTTCAGTCTTCCCTCAATCATTTCAACCGGTGAATTCTCGTCTCGTTTGACATTCTTCATCTCTTTTTCTTCTCTGGTGGATTCAGTTCAAGTTTTTTGGTGTTGATCTATCTTTCCCTTGGTTAAAGTGTTTTCCTTGCTCATTCGCCTCTCGCCAGTTTATCCTTCCGGAGTGCTCAAGACATCTCAGGAGATTCGTCAGTGTTCCAATTAATTCGAGGCTGTCACCTCATTCAAATATTTCAATTGTTCTGGTGCATCATCTATCTCTTCAACAATCCTTTCCGACGGTGTTATCTCTTCAGTGGGACCTAACCCACAGGTCTTTTCCCAGGATCTTACCTGACTCTTCTAATTATTCTAGAGTTATTCTTAAACTCTTTCAAGTCTGACGTAAGAATGGATCCCATCAGTCACATGCCTTTTCCAAGATCAATTTCAAATCATTTTCATTGTTGCCTCAACCTCTTCGCTTTTCCTTCCCTCGGAGTGCCTTAACAATTTTGGTGGTGTTTCTCGTCGTCATTTGAAGATCGAAGAAGAGTTCCTCTTAAATCTTGTCTGTTCTCTCTGAGTTTCGTGGTTCTAGCTTCATGTTATCCTCTCGAATTATTCCATTTGCTAGATATTCCTTTTTCTCACCTATCTGGAGTATTTCAGGAGTTGATTTCTATTTTCGCTTCACCGGAGGCCATCATTCCAGAAGAATTCTTCGTCCTCACATTTCAGCTACCATTATCCAATTATCCCGGTGCTTCGTTCAAGTGTTCTTTAATCAGCTCATGATCTCTTTGTTCTTTGTCATCTAAATCCCCTCTAGCATATTGGTTCTTCTAATTCTTCCCGGTGATTCATTCTCTTTCATCAGTCATTTTCGAATTCTTACGGTGGTTCGTTCAAGATTCTTTTCCTTGATTATCATTTTAATCCATTCGTTCTTTCGAATCCTAACGGTGGTTCATTGAAGACCTTCCTCAAGGTGGCGCCATATACTCCTCAATCCTATTCAAGGGGAATAAGTTGCATGCCAAATCCGGTTTTCATCAAGTAAATTTGATGAGGATAAGCATAATGTAATTCTTATTCTTATTTTATCATCGTCAAGTAATCCCTTTTCTTTGGAGTTTGTTCTTGATGAATAAATTCTAGTTCCAAGTGTTTTCATCTTTTCTTTTCCGGAGTTAAAAACTACTCAGCCATTTCGTCGGAACCTCCATCTAAATCACCGCGAGGCTCATCTTATTCTTTCATCCTTCATTCTATCTCATCATACTTTTGTCACCAGAGTTCTTCATGGTGGTTCTTCATGATTTAATTCATTCTTCAAGAGTTCATCAAGATTCTTGTTGGAGGAATTCAAGTATCTTTTCTTCTCGCGTCTCGAACTGCAAATAATTCTCCGTTTTCTCCTGAAGTGGAGTTTTGCATTTCTTCATTCTTCTCAGCTATTCAGACATTGGTTGTGGTATAATTTCACCTCAAGTTTTGAGTTGTTTTGATAAGTCCACAACAAGCTTATTCTTTCGTTGTTGATTTTCTCAACAACTCCGTTCAAGCCTTCCTTCTAAGTTCTTTTCATTCCATTCTTTCAATTCGTCCGGAGGCATTGCATTGTTCATCTCATCAAGTTCCATCCCATCTTGTGAAGTTCATGTTCTATTCCTTCCATTTTTAGCCGGAGTGCTACCCAAATTCTTTTGATTCATATTCTTTTTCTATCTTGTTTTAACCGGAGTGGTTCCAGAGTCTATCTTATTCGTTGAGTTTTTGATTCTTGTCATATTTGCCATTCATCTTTTCTACCCGAGTGTTCTCGACTTTGTTCATCTTTTCTCGTGCGTTCGTACTTCACCTCATCCTGTTTCTCTTCTGTCTCGTTCCTAAGATCTCGGGACGAGATCTCTTGTTAGTGGAGGAGAGTTGTAACGCGCCGAATCCGATGCGCCAGGTGTCTTCCAGCTATTCGCCTTCGTTGCCATGTCATTGCTTGTGTGTCGCATTTTGCCATGTCATCATCTGCATGTTTTTCAAAACTTGTATCCGTTTGGGTCCTCCCAGTTCTCTCTGTCAACCGTTCCGAGCCCTTCCACACTCGCACGCGCCCACGGCACCTCCGAAATATTATTTTATGAGTGGTATAAAAATGTTCTTGGAATGGGGTGAAAGTTGGCGTGCGGTCTTATTATAGTGTAGGTAGACCGCCTGGTAAATTTCGTCGCATTCGGAGTCCGTTTGATAGCGCAACCGTCATTCGTAGCGGCACCCTTGCCGGTTTATTCGTCGGACGTTTTCGGTCTCGAGAAACCCGTGTCGGGCTGCATTTCTCTTCTCTCCTCTCAGCCCAACCCTCCTACATAGCCCAAGTCCAGCCCACTAAACCCCCCCTCCGACCGGAACCGTTCGATTGTGATCGGAGGGCTCCGAAACCCCCCTAACCCTAGACCCTTCCATATATATACACCCCATGCCAAATTTGGCTAACCCTCCCCTTCCCCTACCTCCCAGCTACAGCAAATCCCTCTCCTTCCTCGGATCCGGCGCCGCGCCCCGCAACCACCACCTGTCGCCGCCAGATTCGCCGCCGTTGCCACCAAAAACCGCCGCCATGTTGCCCAGGCCAATCCCCCGCCTCCACGTCGCCACCCGCGCACTGCCGGACCAACCGGAAGACGCCACGCGACCTTCCCACGTCCCCAGCGCGTCCCCTGCCCGCTCCCCACTGTCGCAGGCCCACCCAGGCCCGCGCGGAGCCCGCGGAGCCTATTGAGGCCCGACCCCGTGCGCCCCTGGCTCCCTCGCCCGTCGCCTCCCCTGCGCCCGATCCACGCCTTCTGTTGCCGCCCGTCACCGGACCAGTCACCGAAGGACCCCGCCGCCGCCTCGGACCCATGAACCCCGCCGCCGACTCGCCGTTCTCTGTCGCCTGCCTCCCCAGGACGCCGACCCGCGCCGCCCTGCGGCCTCCTCGCCGCCCGTCGGCCTCCTCCATCCCGCGGCAAGCGCCTCCGGCCCCTGCCTCGCCGCCGGCAGCAACCAGGACGACCCTTTGCCCCCATGGCCAGACCCAGCGAGGCCTGCGTCATCCCCGTCCTCCCTCGCTCGCCGGAGCACCACCGAGGGCCGGATCCAGTGAGATCCGATGCCCTCAGCCAGTCAGCGCCGCCGCCAGGTGGGGCCCGCCCATCAGCCTCACCACACCGGACATGTCTGCCCGACCCCGGACAATGTCCGTCCAGTTAGCCCCGTGGTCGTTTTTTTCCTGTCCCCAGAAATCATACATCATGTGCATATGTTTGGCATGCCATAACTTGATGCTCTGTGCTCCGTTTTGCATGCATGATATGTAAAAATGTTAATTGTGAGATGCTATTCATTTCATTCCATGGTGGCATGCTTGTTTGAGTTCATCTTGATACCCTAATCATCTTTGCAAGAGTGCTATATGATGTTAACCTGCTGAAACTGTTATAACTTGTTGTTTTGTCTTTTTCGTTGCATTTTGTATGTGCATCCTATGAGCATGATGCCTACATGTTTTAGGAGCATGTTTATGCCATATTTACAGCAGTGCAATCCATGTATTTTTTGTGTATCTTATGGTGAGTGCATCAAGCTCGTGAAGTAGGGTACTTGTTGTTACTGTTTTGCTAGGCTGAAACTGCTATATCATGTTGCTATGTTTACTTGCTGCCACCATGAGTTATATGCATAATTCGAAGATGTTCACTAAGGAAGTTTTGTTATACATGTTATGCTCTATCCATCCATGCCCCTGGTTGCATTTATAGCCTGCCGTAGCTTGTTGTAATCTTGCTCTCAAGTTGCTAAATAATGTTGCTGTCAGCCTGTTTACATTAAGTTCCGTTTTGCCATGTGTTTTGCTAGCGATCCATTCACCCTATGACTATGCTATTGCCATGTGTAGCTTCATAATTATGTCATCTTACTGTTGGTTGACTTCACATGCGATAAAATTCTCTGTGGAGAGTGGTAAAAGCTCACCAACATGCCTACTTATTGTTGTTCCTGTCATGCACTATTATTTTCACTAGGTCTGAATCTGTCATACTACTTGCCATGTTTGCATGGATTCTACCATCTTTTCTGTTGATCTTTGGAATGAGTTCAGTAAGGTAGTTTGGTTCTTTGTCTTTAGTATTAGCATGCCATGCTCTATTTTTCCATGATAGCTTGCTGTAACATGTTGTTTGATAGCTCTAAACATTGCAACCTGATGTTATTTCTGCCATGTCCAGTGATTTCTGCAAAGTCCGTGAAACTGTTATTATTTGCAATCTCACCATGACCTTTTGAGCATGTTCTATTAATTTCTGGAGATAGCTCAGTGTTCATGTTTTGTCGTGCTTTACCTGTACATCATGTCCATGCCTTTTGTTTTCATGTTGAGGTGCTGTAGCATATTGTTTTGATGCTTGCTAGATGTCGAGTTGCTGTTTTGGACAGATTGTTGTTATGTCTTGTTTGGTGTGTATGTGTTGAACCGTTGCTCCGCTTTGAGTGTGCACTATATGAAACTTGCTTAGAATTGCATGTAGTTTCATCTTATCATGTTGCATCCATGTTTTGAGAGTGTTTTCTTGATGTTCAAATGCATTTTGCATCAATGCCATGTCTAACTTGTTTTGCTCATATCTTCTAGGTCGTAGCTCTGAACTAAATGAACTTTATATGTAACTTGACTAGAATTTCGTGTAGATCATTTTGGTGCATTTTAACTTGCTATTTAAATAATTAAACATAAGGTTTTTTCATATCCAGACCAATTTCGAAATTTGCATATGAGGACTTATCGGAATTGTTATATGTTTTTCCGGCCTCATTTAAACTTGTTTGACTATGTTGTTCTTGTATGCATCATCTCTTGCCATGAGTAGCTTCATGTAACCTTGTCATGCATCATGTTTGGTTGTGCATCATGTCATGTCTATGTGTTGCGTGTTTACCTTGTTGTTTGCTTCTTTCCGATTATGCTCCTTCTCGTTAGTTCCTGTTTCGTTGCGATCGCGAGGATTCGTTCGTCTACGCTTGGTTCATCTTCGTGGCTTCATCTTCTTCATGGACTCGTTCTTCTTCCTTGTGGGATTTCAGGCAACATGGCCACTACCCTGGATCTCACTACTATCATTGCTATGCTAGTTGCTTCGTCCTATCGCTATGCTGTGCTACCTATCACTTGTTCTTCAAGCCTCCCAAATTGCCATGTTAGCCTCTAACCTTTTCACCCTTCCTAGCAAACCGTTGCTTGGCTATGTTACCGCTTTGCTCAGCCCCTCTTATAGCGTTGCTAGTTGCAGGTGAAGATGAAGATTTCTCCATGTTGGAAGATGTTTATGTTGGGATATCACAATATATCTTATTTTAATTAATGCATCTATATACTTGGTAAAGGGTGGAAGGCTCGGCCTTATGCCTGGTGTTTTGTTCCACTCTTGCCGCCCTAGTTTCCGTCATACCGGTGTTATGTTCCTTGATTTTGCCTTCCTTACGCGGTTGGGTGATTTATGGGACCCCCTTGACAGTTCGCTTTGAATAAAACTCCTCCAGCAAGGCCCAACCTTGGTTTTACCATTTTCCTCACCTAAGCCTTTTTCCCTTGGGTTTCCGGAGCCCGAGGGTCATCTTTATTTTAACCCCCCCGGGTCAGTTCTTCTCTAAGTGTTGGTCCAAACCGAGTAGACTACGGGGCCACCTCGGGGAAACTTGAGGGTTGGTTTTACTCGTAGGATGTCTCATCCGGTGTGCCTTGAGAACGAGATATGTGCAGCTCCTATAGAGATTTGTCGGCACAGTCGGGCGGTCTTGCTGGTCTTGTTTTACCATTGTCGAAATGTCTTGTAACCGGGATTCCGAGTCTGATCGGGTCTTCCTGGGAGAAGGAATATCCTTCATTGACCGTGAGAGCTTGTGATGGGCTAAGTTGGGACACCCCTGCAGGGTTTAAACTTTCAAAAGCCGTGCCCGCGGTTATGTGGCAGATGGGAATTTGTTAATATCCGATTGTAGAGAACTTGACACCAGATCCGAATTAAAACGCATCAACCACGTGTGTAGCCGTGATGGTCTCTTTTCGGTGGAGTCCGGAAAGTGAACACGGTTTTGGGTTATGTATGAACGTAAGTAGTTTCAGGATCACTTCTTGATCACTTCTAGCTTCTCGACCGTTCCGTTTTCTTCTCTTCTCGCTCTTATTTGCGTATGTTAGCCACCATATATGCTTAGACGTTGCTGCAACCTCACCACCTATCCTTTCCATTCCCAGTTAATCTTTGCTAGTCCTGATACCCATGGTAATGGGATTGCTGAGTCCTCGTGGCTCATAGATTACTTCAACAACAGTTGCAGGTACAGGTTATGCGATGATCATGACGCGAGAGCGATGTTTACTTGTTTGGAGTTCTTCTTCTGCTTCTTCTTCGATCAAGGGATAGGTTCCAGGTCGGCAGCCTGGGCTAGCAGGGTGGATGTCATTTGAGTTTCTGTTTGTGTTTGATCCGTAGTCGGATGTTGCTCTTATGTATGATGATGTTGTATTCGTGTGGCATTGTATGCCTCTTGTATGTATCCCCATCTATTATGTAATGGTATGATGTAATGATATCCACCTTGCAAAAGCGTCTCCAATATGCGCTTCTTTCCTTAGTGGGACCTTCGAGTTCCTTTAGGATAGAGTCGCATATTGGGCGTGACATTACCATTGTATTGGGTGTGTTGGGGACACAAGAGACTCTTTGTTATTTGGTTGCAGGATTGTTTGAGAGAGACGATCTTCATCCTACGCCTCCCACGGATTGATAAACCTTAGGTCATCCACTTGAGGGAAATTTGCTACTGTCCTACAAACCTCTCCACTTGGAGGCCCAACAACATCTACAAGAAGAAGGTTGCATAGTAGACATCAAGCTCTTTTCTAGCGCCGTTGCCGGGGAGGTGAGTGTACGTCTCCATCGTATCTTCTTTTCCAAACACTTTTGCCCTTGTTTTGGACTCTAACTTGCATGATTTGAATGGAACTAACCCGAACTGATGCTGTTTTCAGTAGAACTGCCATGGTGTTATGTTTGTGCAGAAATAAAAGTCCTCGAAATGACCTGAAAATGCATGGAGCAACTTTTCAGAATTAATAAAAAATATTGGCAAAAGAATCAACGTCAGGGGGTCCACACCCTGTCCACGAGGGTGGGGGTGACCCCCCCACCCAGGGCGCGCCCCCTTATCACCTACCCTCCCGTGGCAGCGGGGTCCTAATGGAAACTAAGGGATATTAAGGCCTCCTTTAAATAGAGTACCAGACCAAAGCATTAACACATAGTGAATACATGAACTCCTCAAACTACGGTCATCACCGAGAAGTATCCGATTATTGTCACTTCGGGGTTGTCGGATCATAACACATAATAGATGACTATAGACTTGCAAGATAGGATCAAGAACTCACATATATTCATGAAAACATAATAGGTTCAGATCTGAAATCATGGCACTCGGGCCCTAGTGACAAGCATTAAGCATAGCAAAGTCATAGCAACATCAATCTCAGAACATGGTGGATACTAGGGATCAAACCCTAACAAAACTAATTTGATTACATGGTAAATCTCATCCAACCCATCACCGTCCAACAAGCCTACGATGGAATTACTCACACACGGCGGTGAGCATCATGAAATTGGTGATGGAGGATGGTTGATGATGACGACGGTGACGAATCCCCCTCTCTGGAGCCCCGAACGGACTCCAGATCAGCCCTCACGAGAGAGTTTGGGGCTTGGCGGCGGCTCCGTATCGTAAAACGCGATGAAACTTTCTCTCTGATTTTTTTCTCCACGAAAGCAAATATATGGAGTTGGAGTGGAGGTTGGTGGACGTCCAGGGGGGCCACAAGGCAGGATGCGCATCCTAGGGGAGGGGGCATGCCCCCCACCCTTGTGGACAGGGTGTGGGCCCCCTGACGCTAATTCTTTCGCCAGTATTTTTTATTAAGTCTAAAAAGTTGCTCCGTGGATTTTCAGGTCATTTCGAGAACTTTTATTTCTGCACAAAAATAACACCATGGCAGTTTTGCTGAAAACAGCGTCAGTCCGGGTTAGTTCCATTCAAATCATGCAAGTTAGAGTCCAAAACAAGGGCAAAAGTGTTTGGAAAAGTAGATACGACGGAGACGTATCAACTCCCCCAATCTTAAACCTTTGCTTGTCCTCAAGCAATTCAGTTGACAAACTGAAAGTCATAAAGAAAAACTTTTACAAACTCTGTTTGCTCTTGTTGTTGCAAATATGTAAAGCCAACATTCAAGTTTTCAGCAAAGATTATGAACTAACCATATTCACAATAACACTTAGGTCTCATGTTTACTCATATCAATAGCATAATCAACTAGCGAGCAATAATAATAAAACTCGGATGACAACACTTTCTCAAAACAATCATAATGTGATATGACAAGATGGTATCTCGCTAGCCCTTTCTGAGACCGCAAAACATAAACGCAGAGCACCTTTAAAGATCAAGGACTGACTAAACATTGTAATTCATGGTAAAAGAGATCCAGTCATAGTCATACCCAATATAAACTAATAGTAATGCATGCAAATGACAGCGGTGCTCTCCAGCGGGTGATTTTTAATAAGAGGGTGATGACTCAACATAAAAGTAAATAGATAGGCCCTTCGCAGAGGGAAGCAGGGATTTGTAGAGGTGCCATAGCTCGATTTTAAAGTAGAGATGAATAACATTTTGAGCGGTATACTTTCACTGTCAACATAACAACTATGAGATCTCGATATTTTCCATGCTACATACATTATAGGCGGTTCCCAAACAGAATGGTAAAGTTTATACCCCCCAGCACCAACAAGCATCAATCCATGGCTTGCCCGAAACCACGAGTGCCTCCAACTAGCAACAATCCTGGGGGAGTTTTGTTTGCAATTATTTTGATTTGATTTGAGCATGGGACTGGGCATCCCGGTGACCAACCATTTTCTCGTGAATGAGGAGCGGAGTCCACTCCCCTTGAGAATAATCCACCTAGCATCACTACAAAAAAAATACACTTCCGTGATGATACGTGTTTGTCACAGTAGGTCGCATTTTTTGTCATGCATGTACATCCATGACGATTTTATGACAGCATCAAGATAGTCATACCTGTGCTGTCGTAGAAGTGTTCCATGACATTACCAAAATTATCATCACGGAAGAGTCCACTTCCATAATGATAAATCGCGTGTCATAGAAGTGCTTTCATCTAGGGTGACCGACACATGGCATCCACCATAACGGAACACCGTTAAGCTATCGGGTCGGATTTTGTATCTGATAACCCGTTAACAGCCCTGACCAATGGGAAATTTCCACGTGTAAAATTCTGATTGGCCGAAGGGAACACCTGTCAGCTCGTTAGTGGGCCAGATGTCGCCCGTCCATTGGAGGAGACATGCCTATGATATGTCGACACGTGGCTGGGCCCAACAGAGGCCCATATAGGTTAAAAAGGTCGGCCCAGTCAAAGGCCCGTAGTACTTAATCAGGTACTAGTGGGCCAGCCCAATAATGGCCTGCTTAATAAAGGCCCATTTACGGCCCGAAGCCAGATCTGGCCCGTTAATTGTTCGCCCAATATTTGGGCCCATTTATGACCCGAAGCCAGATCTGGCCCGTTAATTGTTCACCCAATATTTGGGCCGATTTGCGGCCCGAAGCCAGATCTGGCCTGTTAATTATTCGCCGAATATTTGGGCCCAACTACAGCCCAGTGACTTTCGGCCTGTTAGAGGCTTGATGTAGACATGGGCCCATTTCAGCCTGGTGTGACTTTCGGCCTGGGAATGGCCCGTGCTGCCCATGGGCCATATATGGTCCGACGGGACATCGGGCCCACTAACGGCCCGTGCTAAAGGTGGCAACAGTTAAGCCCAACGTGACTTTGGGCCTGTTAAAGGCCTGTCGCGTAATTCGGCCTGTTGATGCATGTACTAAGCTTTCGGCCTCTTAAAGGCCCATGATATCAGTGGGCCAACTAAGGCCCGAGATATGTTTCGGCCTGGTAACGGCCCGTGAGCTAACTGGGCCCAAAAAGGCCCGGTCTACATTTCGGCCTGCTGAAGGCCCGTCGACGACTAGTGAAAATTGAGGCCCAACATGCATTTTGGCCTGCTAAAGGCCCATGGTTTCATCTCGGCCGTAACAGGCCAGTACAATATTCAGCCTGTTAATGGCCCAACGCTACCTGGGCTAAACTAAGCGCAGGGTCGACAAAAGGCCCAACTAAAATATAGGCCGGTGTAAGTTTGGGCCTGGTGCAATGTGTGAAGGCCCCAATCATTCGGGCCCAAGAAAGACACATGCCGACCCAATTGTGGCCCGCTAAAAACCTGGCCCATTAGAGTCGAATGTTTCGGCCCGGTCGACTACATCTGATTTTTTTCCAGATAGCGAATGATGGCAGTAACTAGTAGGAATTAAGAACAAACCTACTCTATACAATAAAGAAATTATGGCATAGTAACTAAGAATAAACCTACACTATACAATAAAGGATTTAAGGTATATTACATCCACTGGGCATCGAAGCTCGCCACCAGTGATCATAAAGCGTAATGAAGAAGCAGATTACAAAAACTGGGCACCATTGCAGCGTAACAAAATAATACTGAACCGAGACCACTTCCAAGACATTTCAAGAAAGGTTAGCCTTGCGGGGCAACTGCTGCGCAAGCTGCTGAGCAAGGCTGTGAGACCGGCCAAGCATGTCGGTCATAGCTTCCAGGTGTAGCTGTTTAGCGATGAGGTTCTCATTGGTGTTCTCCACAATCTTTCTTAGAGATAGGACTTCAAGTCGAAGCTGAGTTGCAGAATGCCTTTCTGCCAGAACTTGGGATTGAAGAAGTCGAACTGATTCACACAACGAATTCTGTGAGCTTGTCTGACTGTTAGTCTCAAGTAACTTGAACACTGCATCAAGACAAGACTTTGGGGTTGTCTCACTATCTTCAAGATGTTTTGCCTTCTTTGCTGCAATATATGTTGGGTTTGTCTCACAGCCTTCAGCAGACTTGTGCATGCCATCAGGCATATCACCCTGAAACAAAGTAGAGAGATGATAGGTTTTGCACATGTATAAACAAAGATGATAACTGTGCTGTCAATTCCATCCAATTTCAAATTAGAAAATAAAGAGTAAGTTCAAAATATCAATAGCATAATTTGGCATTGTTCATAATGCGGGGAGCTTCACCACACTACTGGATTACCATGTCAACATAACAAACATAGATGAAGGGCAAAGAAAATCATTGTATCTATTTTGGATAATTGGCATGGCATATTGTTCATATCATCAGCCACATCAGTAAGATTAAATAGGAGATGAAAAGGTGCAAACGTGGGCTGCTTCACCACACACTGGATTATAGATAGGGAGTATGAGAAAATTAAACATCAATTGAGGATAAAGGCTTTAGAAGGACTGACTTACATTAATAGTTAACACCGGCTTTATAATGCCCTTCTCCATGTCAAGGGAAGGATAACTCAAGAATTTCAGCATAGAATCTTCTTCATAAGCATTGCATGTACTCTACATTTTGTAGAGAGTAATTATAGATATGATAATACTGGAAGGGATAGAGGATAATGAAAATAAGATGCAGATTAATGCTACATAATCAACTACCAATCCATGGAAGTACAAGGGTTACAGAACAAAATGTACTGACAAGAGCAATGGGCTACACTTCTGCATTGGCATTGTCTGTGTATTCTACTTGTTGGTAAGATTAAATATAGATCTGATCTTTTTCAGTAAATGGTGGGCGAGGGAGATAAGATGCAGAATGCTACAAAATGAACCAATCCCTCTTCCCATAATACAAGAGTGTTTTGAACACTGGTGTACTATACAAAACGTTCTTATATTATGGGACGGAGGGAGTAGCTGTTAATGTAAGTACAGTGATAGACCACGTCCAGTCCTTACAAGAGGACTGCAGAGCTAAACCACTTCAAAAGCATTGGGTTGATTCTAAATTTATGTAAGAGTCCATACAGATCTTATAATGTCCACCAAATGGACGATTACGAGGCTAACATGTGCAGTGATGCTACATAATCAAACAGCTATGAAAGTAAGTATGGTCATACAGGGCAAGAGGTACTCACAAGAGCAATGCAGTGTGCAGTATAGTTGTGATATTCTGTGGTCCCTTGAGAATGAATGTTCTTCTACTAACAGTTTTTGTACAAGTGAGACATTAAGGCAAATGCAGAATTGTAGTTCAAATTGTGATGTGGTATCATAGACAGTACCTTATGCTGCAGCCGAGACCAATGTGTAACAAGATTATTCCAGTCACGTCGGATAAATGTAGCACTGGAGACTTTACAGAAATTTCGTTCAGAGGCTTGCCATCGAAGTGCGCTTGCCTCAGGTAGGAACGATACTTCATCAACAAGTGCTTGAAAAGCGCAACCAACCCTTGCTCGTCATCACAATCCAGTTTGCTCCTTGTCTATTTAAAGGAATGAAATCTTGTGTCTTCTGTCAGCAGAAACATATGTAGTAATGACCAGGAATAACATTAGTACATTACTTACGCGTAAGTTGCAGAGGAAGACTGGAAATTGTTCTGTGTCTGCGGTATAAGCTTTCCATGAAGGAAAGATGCGCACAAAGTTCCTGACAACAACATAAGCTTCGTCTTCTAAATTGGGAAGAAATGGAACAGGGGTCCTATTTGCTGCAATTGGGGCTCTCTCTGGTTTGAAAAGGGATTTGACAACTGGATTTGGTGTACTCTTTGCTGGAATGGGGGTTTTGCATCGTACAACTGGTGCTATGTCAACTGGCATAATCATACTGTTTGATGCAGTTGGGGTCTGCTAAGTTGGGGCATCAGAAATGACCAGTGTAGTAGGGCTAGAGTCTGCTAGAGTTAGGGTGTTTTGTGGGTCAGGTGATATTACAACTACACCTAATGGGCTATTTGATTTATCAGGTGCCACTACCTTTTCCAAATACTTTGCTTGTGCTCCTCCACGATCAGCAATCGCCCTCTTCCTTTTGAACGTCTGATACACAATAACATCATTTGAATGGATAAATATGGTATGATGATAGATGGAACATGTACTGAAAATGGATAGGCAGGGCGTATTCACATACACGATGTGTAAACTAAGCTAATGGCAGTTCAACAAAGTAGAAGCAATGCAAAGCATTAGTTGCAAGATATGTGCGAGCAATGTAACCTTGGAAAGTTAGAGCAAGTACCTTGATGGGTGAATAAGATAGGGCATCTTCCTCTGACTCCTCCACTAGGGAGCTACATTGACTTAGGTCTCCCTCTAGCTCAGAATCACTGTTAGGATCATATTCTGAGCATGAATCTGTAGGTGGAGAGCGTTTGCATTGCATTGCATCCAGACTTGATTTCAGTCCCTTAATGCCAAGTTTGACAGCCATGGCATTGTTCTGCTTTATTATTTTCATGCACGCAAGCTCATAATCATTATGATGCTGTTCAGAATATGAGATTCATGAAAACATAAAAAGTAGTCAGATTATCTATGGAATGCATTGCGGATTCAACTTGGAGAGTGTCTCCCTATAAACCCCTACATGTGCAAAGTTCGCCTCCCCAGCCGTGCTGACCAGACCACACACAGAAATACAAACCCCTTATGTCTCTATAACAGGCAGGCACACATTTCAAAACTGAAGTAGGAACATTAGAATCATATGAAATTCGTATTTGAACAAATAAACTAAGCAGTTATGAGTGGCATAATGTTTAGCTTCAAGGGTGGAGTGTTGGTAGTGCGACACAAAGCAAGTAGGCAGATTGTATTCCATGTACAAGATCGAAACCTATGTAAAAGCTGGAAATGACACTTTCTTTCTATACAATGCAGTGTTCGTTCCCCACACTTGATGGAAGAGATCACATAGTGAACTACTATTCACTCATGTCTATGGTTCCAGTATTTAGAAATAGGGTGGTCCACCCTAAAAGGATATTGACAACAAATATGACAAGGCAAGCATAGATGTAGTGAATCAATCATTTACTTGTGAGCATACTAGGACAAGTATGCAGAATTGTAACTGCAGTAAGAGACCGTCCAAAATCTGAATGAAGAAGTTTGTCTAACACTTATTGTTTGCAACTAATCGACGTGAATAATTGGATGTTATATCGAATGAGTAAGAAAGACAAGTAAAATTGTTAACAAACCTGGCTTGCAGTAGTAATCTGGGTCAATGTCACTACGACCAACAATCCAAAATGACTAGTGTTTGTTCCGAGGGCTGGAATTTTGAAAACCCTGTGAACTTTAGAGGTACTAAAGATTACCAAAATACATCTCAACCATTAAGTGTAGGTAGCACTGAGAACACAACAAACCCTAATGACAGTCCTGCCTAATGAGTGATGAATCAATTGGAAAATGGGTGATGAGGAGTGGTTGCTGAGTGTTGAGGACGTATCTTAGGATAAATCCGGTTGGCTTGGTGGGTGTTACACGCCTGAGCCCTGAACGGACTGGGAAGGTAGGCACAGCGGCGCGCCCGGGAAGCGGTAACGCTGTTGGGCGAGCGGCTCCTGGCCTCCTGTTAGTCCGGCGTCTCCTCCTAGAGTCATGCCGTCCGGGGACGGCAAGTCGCCGGCGAGGCAGGCGGCTGGGGGCGAGTAGAGATCGAAAGCGCACAGCAGAACAGAGGGGAATCGGGGCCTGGGACGACCCAAAATCCCAGGGTGGGCCGGCCCACCGTGGGCACCCTGTAGAGATACACACCCGAGCGGCGAACATGCATTTTCGAAACTAATTTAGGAACATTTAGCTGACCAATTAAACAACTCTGTTTTAATAATATTATATTCGTATTTGAACAACTAAGCTTGTTTAGCTTGATGGGTGGAGCAGTGTTATTATGACACGAAGCACGTATTCTGATCGTATAGTGATCACAAAAGGGGGAAACTCTAAGCATATTTTTTTTAGCAAAAGAGGGTTTCCCCTCCGATTTCTATTGAAGAAACCACCACAGAACCAACATGATCAATTAAACCCTAAGCATGATCAATTAAACCATATTATGGCTGTGCCATGGCAGATTTGAAGCTGCAAACCGGAGAAATGATATATAGCATCCATTGTTTGCTTCGAACTAAGAACTAAATTCTAAGAGCCGAAAAGAAAGTATAGTAACCAAGTTAAGATCTATTTTCTGGTTGAGATCAAAAAGTTGAGGAGATATCAAGTACCACCTCTCTTGCGGTGCCGTGTAGGCATCGGGGGTGCAATGGCTGTCGGTGGCGTTGAAGCAGATCTGTGACGGTAGATGATACGTCTCCAATGTATCTATAATTTTTGATTGTTCCATGCTATTATATTACCCCTTTTGGATGTTTATGGGCTTTATTTTACACATTTATATCATTTTTGGGACTAATCTACTAACCGAAGGCCCAGCCCGTATTGCTGTTTTTTTTGCCTATTTCAGTATTTCGAAGAAAAGGAATATCAAACGGAGTCCAAATGGAATGAAACCTTCGGGAGCGTGATTTTTGGAACAAATCTGATCCGAAGAGCTTGGAGTGCAAGTCAAGAAGCTCCCGAGGGCCCCACGAGATAGGGGGGCGCCCCCCCCTGTAGGGCGTGCCCCCTGTCTCGTGGGCCTCTCGGGCGTCCACCGACGTACTTCTTCCTCCTATATATACCTACGGACCCCAAAAATATTCAAGAGCACCACGAAACACAATTTCCACCGCCATAACCTTCTGTATCCGCGAGATCCCATCTTGGAGCCTTCGCCGGCACTCTGCCGGAGGGGGAATCGACCACAGAGGGCTTCTACATCAACACCATAGCCCCTCCGATGAGTTGTGAGTAGTTTACCACAAACCTACGGGTCCATTGTTATTGGCTAGATGGCTTCTTCTCTCTTTTTGGATCTTAATACAATATTCTCGCCCTCTCTTGTGGAGATCTATTCAATTTAATCTCTTTTTGCGGTGTGTTTGTCGAGATCCGATGAATTGTGGGTTTATGATCAAGTTTATCTATGAATAATATTTGAATCTTCTCTGAATTCTTTTATGTATGATTGAGTTATCTTTGCAAGTCTCTTCGAATTATCAGTTTGGTTTGGCCTACTAGATTGATATTTCTTGCCATGGGAGAAGTTTTTAGCTTTGGGTTCAATCTTGTGGTGTTCTTACCCAATGACAGAAAGGGTTGCAAGACACGTATTGTATTGTTGCCATCAAGGATAACAAGATGGTGTTTATATCATATTGCATGTGTTTATCCCTCTACATCTTGTCATCTTGCTTAATGCGTTACTCTGTTCTTATGAACTTAATACTCTAGATGCAGGCAGGAGTCGGTCGATGTGTGGAGTAATAGTAGTACATGCAGGCAGGAGTCGGTCTACTTGTTATGGACGTGATGCCTATATACATGATCATGCCTAGATAATCTCATAACTATGCGCTTTTCTATCAATTTCTCAACAATAATTTGTTCACCCACCGTAATACTTATGCTATCTCGAGAGAAGCCTCTAGTGAAACCTATGGCCCCCGGGTCTATCTCTTATCATATTTGCTTTCATTTGCATCTTTACTTTTTGCATCTATATTATAAAATACCAAAAATATATTTATCTTATCATACTATCTCTACCAGATCTCACTTTTCGCGAGTGGCCGTGAAGGGATTGACAACCCCTTTATTGCGTTGGTTGCGAGTTCTCAGTTTGTTTGTGTAGGTGCGTGGGACTTTTGAGGAGCCTCCTACTGGATTGATACCTTGGTTCTCAAAACTGAGGGAAATACTTACGCTACACTTGTTGCATCACCCTCTCCTCTTCGGGGAAAACCAACGCTAGCTCAAGACATAGCAAGAAGGATTTCTGGCACCGTTGCCGGGGAGGTCTTCGCTCAAGTCAAGACATACCAAGTACCCATCACAAACCCATCTCCCTCGCATTTACATTATTTGCCTCTCGTTTTCCTCTCCCCCACTTCACCCTTGCCGTTTTATTCGCCCTCTCTTTCCCAATCTCCTCTTCTCTTTTTTGCTCAATTTCTTCCGCCTTGCTTTTGTTTGCCGCTATGTCTAAAATTGGGGAGATTATCGTCGATATGGACAATAATGATAACATGGAAAATCCCGAGGCTCCGGCCGAGGAACCCCCTATCTTGCATACTAAAAAGTTTCGGCAGTGGTAACATCATTGGCAAATGCGTTATTCAAGATTTCTTTACTTGTGCCGGTGCTTTACCCTCCTTGGGATGTTCTATTCTTCATAGAACTAGTAGTCTTGCGGATGCTATCGCTATGCTTGTAGTTGAACTTGAAAGACAATTTATGCATATGCATCCTTGCATACAAAGAATTTTCCTAGAATTCTCTAATATTGAGCATTCTTCTGTTAAGCATACTGTTACTATCTTTTTGGCTCACGAGTTTAGATTTATCATAAGAGAGGCCAAAGAAATCTTTGCGCACTATAGGGTGGACGTTGGTCGTCCTCCCATAGAGGCGATCCTCTATGATCAAGAGGAATTTAGGCGTTTTCAATCTTCGGACTACATTGCTTTTAATGAAAACCTTAGAAAAAAGGTTCCTACCAATGTCTTGGTTGATTGCATTAACGAACTTAATAATGATTTTGCTCTTCGAAACAATGAGCTAGGATACTCTCTTGAGTATAGGCTCACAAGATTTTGCCAAAAGAATGCTTTTAGTGATGAAATAGTTGTGCACTATGAAGGGCCAAAGGAAGAACCCGTTCCTTCCGTGATTGATCTTGGGGACATTTGTCCCACTAAATTTAGCTCTTTTGATTACTTTTGCTTGCCTCAAAGAAAACTTGCCACCGAACGTAGATAATATGAGATGAGCCTTCAAGATCTATCTTATTATTATGGCACTCGTTAAATCTATCTTCGCTTTTTATGCCTAGCTAGGGGCGTTAAACGATAGTGCTAGTTGGGAGGCAACCCAAATTTTCTTTATGTTTTTAGTTTTTTTCTCCTGTTTAGGAATAAATCTTGCATCTACTCTCTATTTAGATGTGTTTTTATCTTTTAATTAGTGTTTGTGCCAAGTAGAACCTATAGGATAACCTACGATGATAGTTGATTTGATTCTGCTGAAAAATAGAAAATTTGCGCGCACGAATATAATTTTGTTAAATCACAGGAACGTGCTTTTGAGTTGATTATTTTTTCTGCTGTTCAATAGACAAATTGTCCAGGACTTCCTATTTTGGTAGAAGTTTTAGAGTTCCAGAAGTTTGCGTTAGTTAAAGATTTCTACAGACTGTTCTGTTTTTGACAAATTCTGTTTTTCGTGTGTTGTTTGCTTATTTCAATGCATCTATGGCTAGTAATTCAGTCTATGAACCATAAAGAAGTTGGAATACAGTAGGTTTAACACCAAAATAAATAAAGAATGAGTTCATTGCAGTACCTTATGTGGTGGTTTTGTTTTCTTTCACTAACGGAGCTTATAAGATTTCCTGTTGAGTTTTGTGTTGTGAAGTTTTCAAGTTTTGGGTAAAGCTTTTATGGACTATGGAATAAAGGGTGGCAAGAGCCTAAGCTTGGGGATGCCCATGGCACCCCAAGATACTCAAGAGTAGACAAAAGCCTAAGCTTGGGGATGCCCCGGGAAGGCATCCCCTCTTTCGTCTTCGTTCATTGGTAACTTTACTTGGAGCTATATTTTTATTCGCCACATGATATGTGTTTTGCTTGGAGCATCGTGTATTATATTAGTATTTGCTTTTTAGTTTACCACAATCATCCTTGCTGTACACACCTTTTGGGAGAACCTATTTGATTAGAATTTGCTAGAATACTCTATGTGCTTCACTTATATCTTTTGAGCTTGATAGTTTTTGCTCTAGTGCTTCACTTATATCTTTTAGAGTACGGCGGTGTCTTAATTTTGAAGAAATTGCTAGTCTCTCATGCTTCACTTATATCATTTTGAGAGTATTTTAGAACATCATTGTATTTGCTATGGTTACAAACTTGGTCTTAGAATGATGAGCATCCAAGTGGGGTATAATAAAAACTATCATAGAAAGTGAATTGGATGCTATGATCAATTTGATGCTTGATAATTGTTTTGAGATATGGAGGTAGTAATATTAAAGTTATGCTAGTTGGGTGATTATTAATTTAAAGAATGCTTGTGTTGAAGTTTGTGATTCCCGTAGCACGTATGGTGAACCGCTTTGTGATGAAGTTGGAGCACAAATTTATTTATTGATTGTCTTCCTTATGAGTGGCGGTCGGGGACAAGTGATGGTCTTTTCCTACCAATCTATCCCCCTAGGAACATGCGCGTAGTGCTTTGGTTTTTGATGACTTCTAAATTTTTGCAATAAGTACATGAGTTCGTTTGATTAATGTTGAGTCCATGGATTATACGCACCCTTTCACCCTTCCACCATTGCTAGCCTTTCTTGTGCCGCGCAACTTTCGCCGGTACAATACACCCACCATACTCCTTCCTCAAAACAGCCACCATACCTACCTATTATGGCATTTCCATAGCCATTCCGAGATATATTGCCATGCAACATTCCACCGTTCCGTTCATATGACACACATTACTTTTGTCATATTGCTCTTTGCATGATCATGTAGTTGACATCGTATTTGTGGCAAGGCCACCTTCATAATTTTCATACATGTCGCTCTTGATTCATTGCATATCCCGGTACACCGTCGGAGGCATTCATATAGAGTCATATCTTGTTCTAGCTTTGAGTTGTAAATCCATAAAAGTGTGATGATCTTCATTATTAGAGCATTGTCCTCGTGAGGAAAGGATGATGAAGGCTATGATTCCCCCACAAGTCGGGATGAGACTTCGGACTTTACAAAAAAAAGGGGGGGGGATGAGAAAGGCCAAAAAGGAAAAAAAAAGAGGCCAAAGAAAAAAAAGAAAAAAGGAAAAAAAAGAGAAAAAGAAAAAGAAAAAATAAAATGAGAGAAAAAGAGAGAAGGGACAATGCTACTATCTCTTTTTCCACACTTGTGCTTCAAAATAGCACCATGATCTTCATGATAGAGAGTCTCATATGTTCTCACTTTCATATACTAGTGGGAATTTTTCATTATAGAACTTGGCTTGTATATTCCAATGATGGGCTTCCTCAAAAGTGTCCTAGGTCTTCATGAGCAAGCAAGTTGGATGCACACCCACTTAGTTTCTTTTGTTGAGCTTTCATATATTTATAGCTCTAGTGCATCCGTTGCATGGCAATCCCTACTCACTCACATTGATATCTATTAATGGGCATCTCCATAGTCCGTTGATACGCCTAGTTGATGTGAGACTATCTTTTTTTTGTCTTCTCCACAACCACCATTCTATTCCACATATAGTGCTATGTCCATGGCTCATGCTCATGTATTGCGTGAAAGTTGAAAGAGTTTGAGATTATTAAAGTATGAAACAATTGCTTGGCTTGTCATCGGGGTTGTGCATGATCAAATACTTTGTGTGATGAAGATAGAGCAACAGCCAGACTATATGATTTTGTAGGGATAACTTTCTTTTGCCATGTTATTTTGAGAAGACATGATTACTTTGATTAGTATGCTTGAAGTGTTACTATTTCTTATGTCAATATGAACTTTTATTTTGTATTCATTTGGATCTGAACATTCATGCCACAATGAAGAAAATTACATTATGAATTATGCTAGGTAGCATTCCACATCAAAAATTCTATTTTATCATTTACCTACTCGAGGACGAGCAGTAATTAAGCTTGGGGATGCTTGATATGTCTCCAACGTATCTATAATCTTTTATTGTTCCATGCTATTATATTACCCCTTTTGGATGTTTATGGGATTTATTTTACACATTTATATCATTTTTGGGACTAACCTACTAACCGGAGGCCCAACCCGTATTGCTATTTTTTTGCCTATTTTAGTATTTTGAAGAAAAGGAATATCAAACGGAGTCCAAACGGAATGAAACCTTCGGGAGCGTGATTTTTGGAACAAATCTGATCCGAAGAGCTTGGAGTGCAAGTCAAGAAGCTCCTGAGGGCCCCACGAGATAGGGGGCCGCCCCCCTGTAGGGCGCGCCCCCTGTCTCATGGGCCCCTCGGGCGTCCACCGACGTACTTCTTCCTCCTATATATACCTACGGACCCCGAAAACATCCAGGAGCACCACGAAAAGCAATTTCCACTGCCGTAACCTTCTGTATCCGCGAGATCCCATCTTCGAGCCTTTGCCGGCACTCTACCGAAGGGGGAATTGACCATGGAGGGCTTCTACATCAACACCATAGCCCTTCTGATGAGTTGTGAGTAGTTTACCACAGACCTACGGGTCCATAGTTATTAGCTAGATGGCTTCTGCTCTCTTTTTGGATCTCAATATAATGTTCTCCCCCTCTCTTGTGGAGATATATTCGATGTAATCTCTTTTTGTGTTGTGTTTGTCGAGATCCGATGAATTGTGGGTTTATGATCAAGTTTATCTATGAATAATATTTGAATCTTCTCTGAATTCTTTTATGTATGATTGAGTTGTCTTTGCAAGTCTCTTCGAATTATCAGTTTGGTTTGGCCTACTAGATTGATCTTTCTTGCCATGGGAGAAGTGTTTAGCTTTGGGTTCAATCTTGCGGTGTTCTTAGCTAGTGACAGAAAAGGTTGAAAGACACTTATTGTATTGTTGCCATCGAGGATAACAAGATGGGGTTTATATCATATTGCATGTGTTTATCCCTCTACATCATGTCATCTTGCTTAATGCGTTACTCTGTTCTTATGAACTTAATACTCTAGATGCAGGCAGGAGTCGGTCGATGTGTGGAGTAATAGTAGTACATGCAGGCAGGAGTCGGTCTACTTGTTATGGACGTGATGCCTATATACATGATCATGCCTAGATAATCTCATAACTATGCGCTTTTCTATCAATTGCTTGACAGTAATTTGTTCACCCACCGTAATATGCTATCTCGAGAGAAGCCTCTAGTGAAACCTATGGCCCCCGGGTCTATCTCTTATCATATTTGCTTTCATTTGCATCTTTACTTTTTGCATCTATATTATAAAATACCAAAAATATATTTATCTTATCATACTATCTCTACCAGATCTCACTTTTCGCGAGTGGCCGTGAAGGGATTGACAACCCCTTTATTGTGTTGGTTGCGAGTTCTCAGTTTGTTTGTGTAGGTGCGTGGGACTTTTGAGGAGCCTCCTACTGGATTGATACCTTGGTTCTCAAAACTGAGGGAAAGACTTACGCTACACTTGCTCCATCACCCTCTCCTCTTTGGGGAAAACCAACTCTAGCTCAAGACGTAGCAGTAGACGGGTGCATCGTGGAATAAGTCCCGTTGTGGTGGAAGCGAAGGTCGTGTGAGCGGCCCCGGCAAAGAGGACAACAGCGCCGATGAAGCGATAGGACGCGATGCAGGGCTATTGGTCCGGCACCGTGGATGAGAAACGTCCATCTCTAGCAGTGGACGACGCGGTCTTTGTAGGCGCTCCGGCATGTTGAAGGACGGTGGCGATGGATGTGGTGGAGGATGGCGGCGATGGATGGGGTGGCGGACAGAGGCTGGTGTGTGGATGGGGTGTTCTAGCACGGACGGTGTATGAATGGGAAAATGGAGGGAGAGGTACGGGGAACCATGTTTTTGGGACGCGCCTGTCTGAAATATGGGAAAGTTACGAACTTAGCCCCCGTTTAAAATTTGGACGTCTCATCGGTTGGGGATAGGATGGTAATCTCGCATCTCGCCAATATTTGCCCAGAGTGATTTCGGGTTAGGAGAGGGTGGTTGGCGCCCACGGTGTATGAACGGGGCTGACAGGTAGGGCAGTTGTGTCACGTCTGAGTGAAGTTACAAACCTGCCCCTATTGAAAATATTTTCCTACATCGATTTCGGCCGAGTCGAGTTTGTTTTGCCACCCACCGTGTATGAATGGGGAATGGAGGGAGAAACAGAGGTCTTTCGGATGAGCTTGAATCAAATGTGTTTTGCCACCCATGTTTGATGCCCACCGTGTCGGAATGGACTTAGAGGCAGTTGTGTCACGTCTAATTGAAGTTACTAACCTACCCCTATTTAGAGAAGTGGAAATTGGGCCGATGGATTGTCCGTGTAATGGGTAGACAGTAATTTCCATCTCCCAAACTCTTGGCTTCGGGTAGCCGACGTGGGAGTGGACATTTTGCCGCTTCTTTCGAATTTTGGGATGATAAGCATCCACGTTTACCCTGGCAACCAAATTCGAATCCATTTTGTATTCCTATATAAATCTTTATAAATCATTCTATGTGTTTTTATATATCTTCAAAAGGACGACAAAGATGTATTCCACTGTCATATATGAATATGGTTTACTAATGCCGATACTCAAATTCAGAAGCTAGAATCCAGTTTAAGGTGAATTCGAATATTTGGAACACTTCATGTCCAACTCAAATGTCACACGCATCATAATGTGTACTCCCATTTAGATATGTACACAAGCGATGTATCAAGATTCAAATACCGAGTCAATCAACCAAGAATGTACAGAACTAAGAGACATATAAACACTTATAGAGTATATGGATCAATAATATCAACTAACATCATAAGCCATGCCGCTGTACTTTTTTTGGCTACAACAGCATCCTTTTTTTAGCCAGCATCTTGGCTCTTTCCGATGCGTGCCGCTTATGGTCCATCTATACTACTACTATTGCTGAATGCACATTCAGCCCGATTGGCATATTTATAGGTCTAGCACAGCAATCCAAATGAAATGTCTCCGAGTCTTATCAATTAATACAGACTTGTGCTCAAATAAAATTACAAACCAAAAAACAAAAAAAAATTATTACATGTTCTCTAAAACAAATTGTTTGATTGATTACATGAACAGACAACACAAAGGTTATTCAACGATGGAAAGAACATTTCACCTATGATTTACCAAGTAGGAATTTAATTTCCTTTTTTCCTTCGGGACCTTAACAATCTGGTCAGTCTCAGCTTGCTTCGTTTTGAAATCCACCAAATATTTAATGGTTGTCTTGAGTACTGCTTGTGATTGTGCCGTTTGCTTCCTCAACATGTCAACTTCATCTCTAAGTGCAGAAGCAGAATCTCTTTCTACCACTAGTTTAGCCTCTAGAGCATCAGCAGTTGGCAATTCATAATGCATGATTGGGCCAGTGCCACTGCTGTGGGATGATGCAACGTCCATGGGGATCTCGCTCTTTGATCTTGGGCTAACCTGTTTTGCCATTAAAGTTCCAATTGGATTCAGAAAAGTTGAAGTTAGCAAAACATCTCATCTGGGAGTTATAACAGCAAACCAGTTAAACAAACAAGGAATTAAAAAGTTTCAATTGGATGCTGAAAAGTAGTTATTAACATCATTGTAACCCGCTATTGCAGCAGCAAAGTAGTTAAACAAACAAGTAGATATTTAAGTTAAGGCAAACAGGTAATTCTTAACAGTAAGTATAAACACATCGATAGGCGCAGTCTACAATATGATTAACAGGCTGTGGCATTATGTAATAGCAAACTAAATTAAGCCAAGCAGCGTAATTGAACAATTTTGCAATAAGTGGCTAACTAAAATTCCGAGAAGCAGGTAACTGAACTTAGGCTAGTTCTTTGTACAGGCACACAATAACTTATTTTTCGCTTACAAGGTTGTAAGAAGGAGTCCATGGCATCAATTTCTTGGATACGCATCCCAATACTTCTTTCTTCTCACACTGCATGGGTAAGTCGAATGGTTAATCTGGTAAGATGGTGCGTCCTTGATATGTTATATGGGGACGTGTAGTCAAACTAGTTGTAGCCACACACATCACACTGTCTTTTACTGTATATTTCATGCGATTACTTTTGGCATATCGAGATCTAAGCAATCTACAATAGGATGAAAAGACTGGCATCCTTCACATTATTGGCGAACTCAGTTCATAGAAACAAGCAATTCAACCATTCTGTGGGTAAATGAAAAGCGCCACTGGAATATTTTTCACTATCCAATCATACACGCAAAAGGGGCGACGCCACCATAGGGGCTGGTATGCGCGGCCGCCTCAGGTGGCTGGAAAGTGTGCACCTAGTTTGAGTCGTCCAGGTTGGCCCATGCTAGTTTTGTTCGTCCCAACGCACGAGCAGGCGATTTAAAAAATGAAGAAAAATGTTTCAATTTGGATGGGCCAATAACATAAGTGCAAGGCAGGCCCTATAGCAGGCTCGCGGCCCAAACGAGCGCATCCCATATCAATCGACAGCAGGAAAAATCTCAATTCATTCGCTCCAGCCTCCAGTATGGTTCGCTCCTAACCTAGCCGCCGCTAGACAGGCCGACACAGCACTTCCTCTCGCCCTCATTGGAGGGCGGTCGCCAGGCTTCAAGCAAACGGAAGGACAAGAAGATGAAGATCCAACCCTGGGTGTAGCCTGCGTGGGAGGCAGCGGCGGCAGCACGGGCATGGCATCGAGCTTGCACAAACGGACAGTCGCAGCTTGCAAGAGTAGCATGCGCAACGAGCAGGTACATCACATCCCTGATTATATCTAATTCAACTCTTCAATTTCTGGCCAATAGTTAAACCTGACGGTGTTGTAAAACTGCTTGTATGTAGGGAATCTATGAGAAAATGAAACCAATTTCTACTTATTTTATAACTCCCCCAATCAATACTGAACTGACTGAATCTGATGTATCTAATCAAGTTTCCGGTGCAAACATACAAGCTCATGTTGTTCTTAAGCCTGGAGTGTCTAATGAACAAACTGCTAATGAAGGATTTGATGCAAACATTTTACATGCTCCTGGTGATGAACATATAGTGTCTAATGAGGGATCTAATGCAAGCATTTTGCAAGCTCATTGAAGGATTTAGTGTCTAATGATGATCTACTATGTTGAGAGAGACAGAGATTTGCAGGCATTAATGACAAGCAAATTATAGTGCATTTTCATAGCTTGAGGAAACGTCGAGGCCATCTACCAGAAAGTCCCCGTATCATGACAACATAGCATAAATACTTTTCTAGTCTGTTGTTTGAAACTATTGGCATAGTTGTGCAGGATAGATATATTGATATGCAGTTTGCGCACTGGTTATACGTGCAATTACACTTTGATATTTTCAGCCAGAGAACGAATAATTCAAGCAGGTATAGACCATGTTTGTAGTCCTTTTACACCATGTTGAATTTTGTGTTTTTTGGTGCTTGCATCATTTAGTGTTTATAATTTGAACTACTTTGGATCATTAGCTGGTTTTCAAAGTGCATGTAGCTTCACATTTCTCAAGTTATGTTGATTTCCGGAGTGCAAGTGCCTTCGTATTTTTTAAGTTAAATGTTCGCCCCTGGTAACTTGAAATCGTGGATCAGCCACTGCACACAAATCATACACGAATGCCAGTACGAATTAAATGAAATGCAGGGACTTACGCTAGCTCATTGTACAGGCTCACTGCAGCTCTGCTTGCGCTTGGGATGTTCCATGTACAAGTCCATGTTACCACTTGCTTGGATGTGCAGACCTTGTGCTCCTTGCATCCCCCTCTGCATTTTTGACACGACGAATGGTTGATCAAATAAGAGGAATCGGCCTTGATGTTGTACCAGAGGACAGATACTTACAAGGTTATACGGGTGTGCAAGATGTGTACCAGATCCCGTAGCGCCGTCATGCTTCGCTAAAAAATGGATTTGCTTGTTTCAGATGATATCTCCAGAAGAAATAAGAGTTAAAGTCAGAGTTGCATAGGCGTGTAAGCTAAGAGAGCAGTGAAAGGATATCCAAACATCGTCGTAACAGTCCACAAGGGAGTGATGTGTGGATACCTAGTTCGGGCCGGCGTTTGGGCATGCTCGCCTAGCAAGAGTGTGGGTCACTTCAGAGCCGTTGTGGGTGATGCACTGGCGTTGGCTGGCCGCGCACGGATGCAAATCTTGAGTGACAGCGGAGCACTATGATGCAGTGGACAAGACCGTTGGTGAAGACC
>NC_057807.1:557307501-557308690 GCF_018294505.1 Triticum aestivum
CCGGTGAGCTGGGAGACAGCGTCGGTGAAGCGCACCTGATGCGGTGGAACTCAATGTCTGTGAGGCACGTCAATTGCGGCGGCCGACGTTGTCGATGGACCACCTGGTGCAGTGGACGAGGGTGTAGATGAGGTAGCTCCGGTGTAGTGGTGAAGCGCGACCGTCGTCTTCGTCGTCGTCGTCCGGCACAGAGGTGGGGAACGGTGGGGAAAGAGATGAGACGAGGGGCGATTCGAACTTTTCTTGGGTTGGCAGCAAATTAGGGATTTGAGCAATCTGGGCACGGAAGGGGACGGTGGAGAAGAGAGATTTTGCAGGGCTGGAATTGGGGCCGCTAGATATTTCAATCCGAAACGTGGAAGCGCGAACTTATTTTGTCATCGTCCTTTTGGTTGGGGTGGCTGGGTGCTACGCGTCCGTCCAACACACGCGACCACCCCGACATGACTATGCTTCGGTACCTTAAGGAACCTGCCTTTGTGTCCATGACATGTGGGCCCAACAGGTGGCTGGCCCACATGTCAGTGACCCAAAGGCAGTTACCTTTAAGGCACCGAAGCAGCGTCCACCCTGACACGACCCTGGTCTGCCTGGTGCGCCTACATTTGAGAATGCAAACGAATCTTCTTTCATTTGCAAACGAATCTGTATGTATTACCATGCTCGTGTTTTCCTTGCAATAATTAGTCACTCGAAACGAGATACTCCCTCCGTTCACTTTTGTAAGTCATTTCAGACAACTTAAAATGAACTGTTTTGCACATTGTCTGAAATGTCTTCAAGGTCTTATAAAAGTGAACAGAGGGAGTACTATAAATTAATTAATGAGGAGTTATTTTAAAAAAATCGAAACGGTACCCACGCTAACGTGGATTAGAGTGTGTGTCACATAATTAGTTATTTGAATTAGAGTGTGTGTCACGTAGCGATCTCCAATTCTAAAGTGGATTTCCCATTTCACTGTATCCACGCTACTTTTTAATACAAATTCATATGTATATGATGAACACCATGGTAGTGAGAAATTTTTTGGATGGATTCAAACATATGACCTACAAAAAAGTACAACAAATTGAGTCAATGTCAGCTTTTCGAAACTTAGTATGGCACGAATTCGAAATAATTACCTGTATGCATGGTCCTCGGTTCAAATCATACAATGTACACCGAATTGAAACATCGATATTAA